>NW_009728921.1:8889-11752 GCF_000703405.1 Apaloderma vittatum | reverse complement strand
CTGCTGAGGACCCAGCCCAACTCCAGCTTGAAAAGGTATTTTTTCTTGCATTCAGCTTTGCTTAGGGCACCTTCTAATTTATTAATGGTTATAAATATTTGGTTCTGCCTCCACATCACCTCACAAGTCAGATCCTCCAGGCCACTGAAAAGCATGGAGTTCACTGATTTGCACAAGCAACCAACCTGTATGACTTCAACTTCTTCGTTTACACCAACCAGCATCGCTTCTGGTTTACAATGAATTTTACTATCTCATTTGCAAGTATTTGGGAAAAGCAGAATATGAAAAATACGGAAGAAGAGAATATTATACAAGCCTTCTACCATGGGTAGGTTTTGGTTGTTTGTTTGCCTTGGTGGATTTTGTGTGGTGTTGTGGGTTGTGGGGTTTTTTTTAAAAAAAATAAATAAAACAAAACAAAACCACAAAAAACCCCACACTTTTCTATTCAAAACTGCCTTCTGAGGTTCTTTTAAATAAATGAAAACAAACAGTCCCTGGCTGTCTGTGCTGCAATAAAGAAGCACATCCTTTGAGTGATTTGTAATGCCAAACAGGTTTATCTCCTTCACTAGAAAGATTATCAAAGTTCACTTTCTAAGTGCACATGCATGTTTTATTTCTCAGAGATTACCAGTTTTCTTCTTATTCCAACATTGTCCTGCTGGGAACAGGTGGCAGAACTCCTGGCACCAAAGCAATCTCTAAATGTATACTAAACAGGGATAATTTGTTGTTATCTTAATGATCAAAAAGGAAGCTCCTCCTGGCAGTTTTCTTCTCGTTTTTTTTTTTTTTTGCCTTCCTCCCCTCCCACCCTTCTTTTTAAAAAATGCTATGTTTGAGGCTAAATCCAAAGCTCGTGAGTGCGAAACTGTGCTACTGGTAGATTTTAGTGGACAAATATCAGCAGCGGGGTCACATTACTCAGCCTCTGGTGCAGAAATTCAATCAGTGCTCAAAGCCACTCCAATAAAACAGAGCACCAGACAGAGCTATCAAGAGATCTTTTGATATCTGGGTTGTTCTGTTTTGTTTTGTTTTTTATTTTATTTTCCAGTCTCAGAAATTAACGGAATACTGTAAAATTATGAACAAGGTAGAGAGTGGGAAGTGTCCTACTGCTCCACTTCCAGAAGAAGTAGGAAACAATGCATCTATTTCATGATTCCTCATCCATACTTTAAAAGAACCCAACATATATTCTTGCTGTATTATGTTTAATTTAAACTGCTCACAGCCAAGGTCAAAGACACTTCATCTGCATTTATCTTACCACCCTAACACTGTGCAAACAGTGGTAATTTTTCATATTTCATAGCTAGTTTCAACTAAGGATCTCACAGGACTCAGCAAACATCAGTGAACTAAAGGTCTGGTTCAGAAACGTTTGCCGAGATGGAAAGCTCCCATTGAATAGCGTAGATTTTGAATTAGGCTGTAAATTTCCAGCAAATTACAAGATAAGCATCACTGTTACCGTTTTACACATAGGTAAAATCAAGAGACAAATGACATGGTCATAGTATAACAGAAACACTAGAAACCAGGAATCTGGACTCTTAGACTTCTGCTTGACTGAAAGAGGTCTTAAAGCTGCTGCCTTTTTTTTTTTTTTTTCCTTTTTGCCCGGATTGGAAAGCACCTTTAAGATTGAGTCCAATCATTAACCAAACACTGACAAGTCCTCAATTAACGATACCCCTGAGCACTATGTCTACACAACTCATACACCTCCAGGGAAAGGAACTCCACCACTGCCCAGGGCCACCCATTGCAATGCCCGATAACCCTTTCAGTAAAGAAATTCTTCTTAATATCCCGTCTAAACCTCCCTTGGTGCCACTTGAAGCCATTTCCTCTTGTCCTATCGCTTGTTACTTGGTTAAAGAAACCAATTCCCACCTCACTACAGCCTCCTTTCAGGTAGCTGCAGAGAGCAAGGAGGTCTCCCCTCAGCCTCCTTTTATCCAGGTTAAACAATTCCAGCTCCCTCAGCTGCTTCTCATAAAACTTGTTCTCCAGACCCTTCACCAGCTTCATTACCCTTCTCTGGACACACTCCAGCACCTCAATGTCCTTCTTGTTGTGAGGGGCTCAAAAGTGAACACAGTACTCACCAGTGCCAAGTACAGGGGGACAATCACTTCCCTACTTGTGAGAGAAGAGGGAGAGTGCAGAACCCACGAAAAAACAGTGGGCACACTTGAAACCTAGTGTCACCATCTTTCCAGACAGGATGGTAACTAAGAATTACTGTTTTCTAAATATACCCAGATACTTCCCTTATCCTCCCAAATTTGGACCAATAAAGTAAGATGGCAAAGTGCAAAAGTAAAATGGTGTTAAGGTCTCAGAATGACAAACAATGAATGCAAAGGTTCTGAAGAAATAGCAGATGGTTCAGTGAATTCAACAATAAAAGAAGGTGTAGATTTTCCAGTATGTCATATACCTCTCTTTTTGGATACAGAAGACTGTTTGAAGCAAAACTTGCAAATCAAGTTCTTAAAGCAACAAATAAAAACTGAAAATCCAGATAAAAATAAATACGGGTTAAGTTTGTTTGAAAGTCTTCTGAACTCTTTCACTAGTATATCCTTTGCCTCTCTAAAAGAAATCTTATAAATAGACATTTCTTACCCTGACATGGTGCTTAGGCACTCAACAGTGTTAGGTTTATGGATGGATTCTATGGTCTTAAGAGTCTTTTTCAGCATAAATGATTTCATGATTCTAAAACAACTGCAGGATAGCCACTGTAATGGTATTTAGTTCCTTTTAAGTCCAGTGGAATACTTCCATTTGTTTTAGCGGAAGAATAATTGGCCTTTAATTTGAACATTATTTTTCATAGTTG
>NW_009728921.1:3094-8858 GCF_000703405.1 Apaloderma vittatum | reverse complement strand
TGGGGACCTGGCTAAAGGTTTAGCCTCTACTGAATTTATCACCAGATGAGATCAATCTCTTACAGATAGAAAATACACAGGAAATAATCATTTTAATTCCCAAATTATCCTGAAAATTTTTTAGCATCATACTGTGATGAATTTCACAATAAATTCCAACACTTGTGTTCTATACCTTTCAACACTAAAAACACTGAGCCAATCACTAATTTAAGTTAAAGACCTGATCAAAACACACTTGTAATTACTAACTTATATATGCACATGCACAAATGTCACCTATAAATATCACACCCCCAAAGTTTTATTCTAGTCTGATTGTGGGGTCCGGCATGGATGACACTGAGGAGCTCTGGTGCATCTGCAAAAACTTGTAATCGATGGCACACCTGGGTTTCTGAGACATCCCCAGCTCCTGCAAGTTCCCACTTTTTGCACTGGAGATTTCCAGAGAACCCAGTGCATGCATTTATAGGCCAAATGGCAAAACTAGTTGGTAGTGGCAGGGCCAGGAGACTATTTTCATGCACCAGCAAGCACAGTCAGCAAAATTAACAAGTAGGACTACGACTGGCTTTCAGGGTGGAGCGTGAAGAAATAAATTCCAGGGTGAAAACTCACTGCAGAAAGCCTGCTCTGATCCGCATGTTGTTCTCTCACTTGGTGTTTCAGAAGGAAGGGAGTACTTTGAGAATACCGCTGACTTACTGTGCAAATGTAGGATGTTTTTATAACTGCAAAGTACTTTACATTTATACTAAATCCTAGGTATTCTGTTAAGACATCAATGTTTACCAGAAGATCAATATCTCAGTATTTTCCTATTGCACAAAATTATCCCCAGATATATCCGTATCAGAAATTCTAAAAGGTTTCCATCAAGTGTGCCTTTTTCTTAAATCCATAAAAGAATGTCTCCAAACAACAAAAGTTATTTTCTTGCACATTTTTAAATCTATGTTAGCAATTTTGGGATGTGGCTACAGCACCACAGTATTTGTCAAGAACTACCAGTGTGGAACGCAGTACTAGACAGCCAACAGACTTCTCCAGCAAAACCCTCCAGAGTTTCCTGACCATGCTGAAGAACTGTTCCTCCTCCAAGAAGTTCCATGCAAGCCTCTAAACATTTCTTTACTTTAGAATGAGTAGCATTCAGAAGGGAGATGCCAAAAACCACACTCTACATGGGCACTCTGTAATTCTTAGACAGAGTGATGCTCTGGTTTCTTCCATTTCGAGACCATCTAATTGATTATTACCACAGGCCAATAATCTCTTTTATAACGACTGCAAAGCCTTTCAGAAACAGAGCAATGGTTCATGATGTCTCAGCAGTTGCACGCATCCAGTGCAGGTTAACATACATCCTCAGCTGACAGCTCTTCATTTACTGCTCTCTTAATGTTGGTGGGGTTTTTGTTTCCCTGAATATGTCTACATAGAATCATAGACTGGTTAAGGTTGGAAGGGACCTTGAAGATCATCTAGTTCCATACAAAATTCTCAGTTAACTTAGTTGAATAAGGAAAAAAACAACAAAATACTCAGTCCATGTTTCCCAGCACAACTGTGGTGAAATATATTCTCAATGTCTGTTCAGAAAATCAAAATTTTAATCACATTTCATAGAATATTTGCTTTTAGAATGAGTCATATTATAAAAAAACCTCAGATTTAATAAATAAATAAATGAAATTTCTGCCTTAAGAGTATATAACACCATGGAAGTGATGCAGAACATTTTGGCTCCCAATTAAAATCAGAACTAATAGATTTTCCAAAATTGTAAGGCTTCGAGATAGTTTTTAATTTCAAAGGAGATTTGTTATGATTTGTTGGGGTTTTTTTCAATCCTACAGACCAGCAGAAGGTCCAAGAGAAAACCTGTAAATGGCCAAAGAAAATTGGGGTTTGTGATGTCAGTCTTGGACTGACAGCAATCACTTGCATTTAATGATGAAATTTACCAAACCCTCTTTTTTTCCCCACTAGATGACTAGTAAATAATAGGACTTTTATATTAATATTTAATATTTATTTAATATTAAAACATAATTAATTACAAATTTTTTTATTGCAGAATTCTTCTTAGACTTATAGAAAAAGCAAATAATTAAGAACAATGGAGCATCAGCGTTGTAGAGCTGGTGTTTCCTTACTTCTGAATATCTAAAATTATACAGGTAAAAAGAGTACACTTGCCCTTTTCTGAAAACTGTTTTTAATTACATGATCACTGCCTTCTACATATTTAAAATAGCATCTCCCTATTAACATCTCCACATGTAGAATCTTATCTTATGTATTTATATTCACTTTGCTTTTTTAAGTTAAGTGTGCACAAGGACGAGAGTTTAAATGTATCACAAATAAATGTATTTGTGCATATATATACACACACAGTGTGTGTCCATGGATGAAGAACTTCAGTTATATGAACAACAAGCTGATCCACAATAATTACTTCTGTGCCCACACAGAGCTCCATTACTTTCAGCGGTACACCATATGATCTGTATTTTTGTACTGTTAACAATACTTTTAAAATTACTTTACCAGATACCATCATACTCATAGTACAGAAATAATGGAAAAGAACAGTAAGCATTATAAATACATCAGCTAATGAGTAGTACACTGTACAGCTCTGCAGAAAGATTATTACAGGCACAATGCCACAAATTTATTTATGGCTTAAAGCAGTGCATGTCATAAGCATACATAGTTTTAGTAGGTGGAGTCATCTGACCCAATCTGGCAGAGCTTTCACATGGGAATGGCAAGGACTCCTCATTACCCGTGAACTAATGCTTTTATTGGCAAAAAGTGTCTCCTATGTATATTCCTGAATGTGAACAACGTGAAGTAGTTTCCAATGATTCACGTAAACTCTTTTTCCTTTTGAAAAACTGGCTGAATAACAAAGTCGCTTCCTTTTTGAGTTCTGCTTCAGCTCTTCAGTCCTTCCAGTCATGCAAGCCTGCACACTGGACTCATTTGTCCACTCTAGCAAAGAACCTCAATTCAGGGGTAAAATGTAGTTATTTAATAGCGAACTCCTATTATAAGCTTAGCATAGCAAGGTAACTCAAATCTGCATCACAATCATATATAAAATTTAAATATGCAGATACAGTTATTTGTCTCTGTATTCAGACGGACATTAGTAATGCTGCTACAGGTCTGAAATGAAGCATGTGCTTTTTCAATGAACCATGGATTTCACATCTTACTGGAAAGAAAGGCTCACTAGCAGCTCAGTTCTCCCCAGCACAGCAACAGCTGACCCATTCAGTTCACATATCGCTCAATCACCAGCTCTATCTGCCCTGAGTCACTGGAAATCCCTAGGTCAGGTTTTAAGCAGATACGGTTCTCTAAACTTGCTGCATCTCCTAAGGCCACATAGCCTGGGGACAGGATTGTACATATACCACATAGTGTCCATGGCTTTGATTAAATTTGCATGGGGGGGGGAAGGCAGCTTTACTGTATTCTACTGACATAGTGTTTCTGAAGTTTGTGTACTGGATTCAGTCTTCATCCTTTCAGTTGCCCGTATGATGACATCTTTCTAAGGGTGCTAAAATAGAGCACTTCTAATACTATGAAGAGATCAGCCTGAATCCCACTATAAAGATATTAAAAACTTGTTCTAAGGACAAGGCTGCCTTGGTGTCCACAAAAGCAGTCTCATCTCCCTCTCACCACCTGCCACAGCAAAAATCATCCTTCCTATCCCTTCCTGCCCTCATTACATATCTGCCTTAGCAATTGGCTTCCCTTGCCAATCAGAGGAAGTATCTGCTGTTGTCCTAACTTCCAAGACTAATGACATTATACTTTAATTTTGCACAGCCAGGCTGGGTTGTTGCTCAAGGCAGCTGGCAGCACCACCCTCCAACACGTATTAACCAAATTTTCAAAAATGTACGCTAGGGATTCCCCATAGTTCCCCTCAAAACCAAAAAACATCCTGTAAGACTCTGTGAACTTACTATTTTATTCTCTCAAAATTTGTCTTAAAATCCTTCTCCATTGGAATGACTACAAAAAAACCTGACAACTCTGACCATTAATAAAAATGCTAAGTTATGCTGAATACCATTGTATCAGTATCACTTCTTCCTTATTTTAGCCATTTGATTGTTTAACTTGAGAAAATTAAAATAGGCAACACACAGGCAAAACCAAGAACTACAGGATTGAAGTGGCTTCAACTGGAATAATTAGTAAGAACTATAATCAATAAGAACTGTATATTTGCATAGAATACACGCAACACTATTATGACAGTGCTATGCCAAAAGAAAAAACATTTTTAGCATGCCCAGTTCAAATTCATACCTCATGACATTGCATGATACGATAATGGCTTTGTGTGAAAGGTTGTGGGCCCATAACTTTACGTACACAAACAGGCAATGCCCAAAGCTTTCTTCTGAATCAAAGCTACATAACCTAAGGTTTAATCCCAATAGTTGCTCCCTGTCTCCATCCAGGCTCTGCTCTCTAACCTAATGCGCAGGGGGAGGGCTTTTTATTGCTCAGGTCAAGCAACAATTGAGCTGTACATTCTCCACAGACCCTGGAAAGCTTCAGCTTCATCATTTATCCAGCCTGGGACATGTGCAGCCTGGGCCCTACACCTCCAAAACGCAGTTCAGAAGGCACTTCATTGGGTACGTGCAAGCTAACTCCACTTCCCACGACAGAACTGTAGGTCCTGTTGTTGCCAACCCCCATGATGAACATGGCAGTGGAAAAAAAAAAAAAACCAACAAAAAAAAAATCCCCTCACATTATCTTTGACTAAAGTACAGGAATAGTTTGCATTATCCTCCTCTCTGTGGTTACTGAACCAAAGAGGTTTTGATGCGTTAAAAAAAAAGAAATAAATTTTACTCTCATTCCGTTTCCATGCAATGAAAATACATAATACTGTCTTTGCCTTAAAAATAATTCTCTTACGAAAAGCATTCCATTAGTACTGACTTGAGTGGAAGGTACATGGGTGTGTCAGAAGAATTAAGTCCCAAGACACTTATATTTACATGTACACTTAATAAAGTAACAATTCAAACCTTGTTTGTTTAAAAGAAAAAGTCCAGCTAAGACAGTATGTAAAATAACACCATGAAATTGCCTGAAATCCAAGATTTCAAAGTCCAGACAAGCCAATTCAATCCTCTGCAGTTTGGATCCTACTTCATCAGGATATGAAGTCCTGGTGAAGTGCCTTACTGATTGTGGACCTCGGGACTACCGCAGCAAAATTAATATAGCAATATAAAGTTATCTCATGTGGCTCACCGGGATATTCATTATCTCTACACATTTCCCTAGATGGCTGGAGGGGTGAGGAGGGTCAAGCTGATGGAGGGAGTTTGGACATTTGTGTCCAGGGGACCATTATGCCTCAGCAGTCTGCTAATCTTTCCTGGTTCTCCTTTCTTCCAGATGCCACAGCACCTTTGTTTCCTTCCATTTATTCTCCTCCTCCCCTCCCTCCCTTCCCCTAACTCTCTTGGTGGCCATTAACTACGCTGACAGTTTGACAGGCTGAAATAAGGAAATAAAACACTTAAACATTGTTTCCTGATGTATGCATTCATCTCCTCTGCCAAACACAGATATTGAGGAGATACTTCACTCCTCCTGTCAGCTCGCTAAATTATAATCCAGCTCTCACAGCAACACAACTCTCGGGTCTCGTACATTCACTTGATCTGTCTTCCTATTGGAAGGCCACGCAAGGGCC
>NW_009728921.1:905-3063 GCF_000703405.1 Apaloderma vittatum | reverse complement strand
GCAGGAGCTTCTTACATTTATACTCTAAATACTGCATTTCCATACGCCTAGGGTTGAATTTCTGTTAACAACAGAATCTCATGCTTCTTCTACCCAACACGCTCACATTATCATGACAGCTCCACTTCTTGCTTGGATTACAATGAAACTACTTCGGGAATAAAATAAACTAGATTGCATTAAACTTTATGTCATTCTCATAACCCATTACAGCAGCTGAGTAAACCGAAACCCGGCTTTGCTTTAACCAGGTTTATTAGACTTTTTTATTCAAGCATTTTCTCCCAGTTAACAGAAAACATGCTGCTGGAGACTAGAGGCATCCCACCCTTTATATGAAAAAAACACTGCTTACAGCGTTGGCTTACAGGAGCCAATGTTGTTCAGCTCCCTTGGGGGAAAGCTGCAGTGATACTGTCACTGCTCATTACCTCCAGTGGGTGTTGCTGTGAACAAGCCTATGGGAAAATACAGGAAAAGAAAAAATAAAGCGTTACAGAAGCTCATAAACATGTCCCACATCTGGAAAGTCTGCCTGATCCATATGACCAGAAAGAACCATTTATGACTGTCTTCCGCAATAATTAGAAAAATACAAGCATTTCATACTTTATTCGCTATGCTGGCATAAGGCTGCAGTGGAGTCAAGTCTTCTCTTTTTTTTAATTTCAGTAGCTCCTGAGGTCTATGTACAGTAGAACAACGCCGTAGCCCCTCAGAGATGCCTGACGGCCAATATCCATCGCAGAGCAAACTGACATCTTCACCATCCTAAAAAGGCTGAGGAGTTGTGACAAACAGTACTGAAATCCCAGATACATGATACTACCTCTTCAAAAGGCATGAGTAAAACAAATATATCAATACCTCAAAATATACTGTCACTTTTTCCCCTGACCGACGGAGAAAGTTAGTTCATGTTTCAGCTAGCAGGTGGAAAAGTAGCAGAAGTAGTACGCTGGCAGATTTCAGACCTTTGAAACGAATTAACAAAGACACCTCTCTATGCTCCGTTATAAATCCTTGCAGAAATTTGCCCTCTTCTTTGTTCTCACTTTCTCCTTATTTCAAATACCTCTAATCATGACCCAAGGAAAGAGTCTTTGAAGTAACTGTGTACTTCCACTGACATGAAGATTTAATTGGAGGTTTGATGAAAAAAAAAAAGCCATAAAAAAAACCAAACACAGCAATAAAACCCAAAAGCAAAAATTTCCATAATGAAAACTCTGTGTAAGTGATGCTGTTGAGATTTCATTCTCTCCAAACACTTTTTTTTCTGTTTGTAAGAGTTACTATTAAACAGCAGAAAAGATTCAAATTCAATTACCCTAAGGATCTAGCAGAGCCTGAGTGGAAAAGTAATCCATTTTCACATCTAGAGACAGTAAGAGCTTTGCTACTGCCTTCCAGTACTGACTGTCCAAGAGCAGCATTTCAACTGGTTACACCCATTCCTTTTGTTATCCTCTGAAGACACGTTAATAACAGCAGCAGCCTGATATGTGCTTTTATTTAATGGAGAGGTTTTGAATTTCATGAATGAAAATGAAAGAAAACATCAATAAAGCAAGAGGAAATACAAGTTCCTTACTACTTCCTCCATGCAAGCATCGAAGAAAGCAGTGAACGAAAACCTACTGTTAACTCTTTACCAATAACATGCACAGAACATCCCAAAAAAACTCAAGATGGACTTTATCACTGGAAATCATAAAGACTTCTCAGTGCACTGTCAGAGAGCACCACTTTCTCCTCTGTCCTTGTTTAATACTGCTGGAGAAAAGAGATCCCACCCACTTGAGATCAATGCAAATCCTATCATATTTTTCAAGAGTGCCAGCTACTGATTATTGCATATTGATGAATTTTCAGTTCAGCTACCTACTAGTCTCTGAGATTTCCTCTGATGTTTTACAGACACATACATTGCTATCCCACAGTTCTTAGTCTAGACTCCTTCTATCAACATACTTGCATTTCTGTTAACTACTAGATTAATTAAAAATAAATAAAAAAGTAATGGGTGGAAAAAGGGTAAAAAAAATTGCATGAAAGTTGTCTGAAAGTTTTCTACATTTGGTTAAGTTTTTCAATTTTTATTTTTCTGAACAGCCATTTTCCTCGTTTATTAATTAAATGGTCCCTTTTTACTCTT
>NW_009728921.1:0-874 GCF_000703405.1 Apaloderma vittatum | reverse complement strand
CTTTCCCAAGAAAGAAAAAAATAAGACAATGGAAAAAAAATTAAAATAACTCACAGAAAGAAATTATACTAAAATGAAATAAAACAAAATAACCACACCCCACATCGGAAGTAGAAAAAAAACAGCACTGGAATGTCAGTAGAAGAGTTTCATTTCCTTCTATAGTTTTTATAGGAACAACTACCACTGTTAATTCTCCTCAGCATATTTTTTCTTTCTTATTGTGGAATATTACTATTTTATTTGCCTAAATCAACTTGTCACCCCCCACCAGGGTTTGTTCTTTGTACATTGCTTACAGAAAAAAACTGCTACTATCACTGAACTTGGAAATACTTCTATGTTAAAACCGGTGTACCATAGGACAATATTGGTTTGAAAGAGTAGGCTCTTGCCTAAGCTGGAAGCCACATGTGCATGGTCATCAGTCATCTCAATTAGCATCCATAACAGAGAAGTCTGAACTTTTCAAGAACTACTGTCTACCTTATCCAAACAGGTCACGGTAGTGGTGGGTTGATGGTTGGACTTGATGATCCTTTTCCAACCTTAATGATTCCATGCTTCTGTTGTGGATAATACAACATTGCTGCAGCTCACCATTCCTCTGCATGTACCTCGTGCTCTTTTCCTCATAACAAACGTGACTTCTGCTACCAAGAAAGGTCCATCAGGCAGGTTTGGAAACAGTGTTGTAAGGCTGGAGACTCATCCAAAAATTAATGGCAACCATTGATTATTTTTGTCACGTGAAGTGACGGTGACAGAGTACCTACTGGGGACACAGGCTGAACCTTAAGCTCGTGATACTGTCCTGTGGAAGGTTACCTCCAAACTTCTCCTACAAACACAAAGAGACAAAGGCATGCACCTG
>NW_009728920.1:35467-58316 GCF_000703405.1 Apaloderma vittatum | reverse complement strand
CTGCTGGCAGGGCTCTGAGCACCTTGGTCTTGCTGGGGTGAGCAGGAGGGCAGAAGGAGGATGGGGGGGCTGGGGGTCAGGCAGCCCTGCCAGCTGGAGCTGACATGTGCCTGTGCTGGTGAGAGGATGCCAAAGGGTTTCTATGTGTATGTGTGGTTTCAGCTGCAAATCTCCCACAGTGTCTTCACAAAAGAACAAGTGCAATCTGATTTTGGCTGCAGGATTTATAGGGGGAGAGTGAAAGACATTCAGTAGATTTGTGGCATGAAGGAAAAAAACAAGAAGATGTATCTGTGGGCAGGTAAGCGTGTCCAGCCTTGGGACAAGCATGACAAATCCTAGGAGTTAGGGGAAGTGCACTGATACCTGTTTCCTGAATACCCCTCCAGCCCAAAATGGTGCTCTCTTTCTGTGTCACACGCAAACCCCATGCTTGTTTCTTTCTGTGACTTTCCCAACAGGAGCTGGCGACCTAACCGGGGATGCTATGGGCTATGTGACGGGTGTGCTGGCAGTGCTGATACACGCTGCCTACCTGGTGCTCATTCAGAAGACCAGTGTAGACAGTGAATATGGACCCCTGACAGCTCAGTATGCCATTGCTGTTTCGGCCACCCCTTTTCTCATCATCTGCTCATTTGCCAGCATGGATTCCATCAACGTATGGTCCTTCCCAGGGTGGAAGGACCCTGCCATGGTATGCATCTTTATCGCTTGCGTTCTGATTAGCTGTGCCATGAACTTTACCACCCTTCACTGCACTTATATTAACTCGGCTGTGACCACCAGCTTTGTGGGGGTGGTCAAGAGCATAGCAACCATCACAGTGGGCATGGTGGCATTCAATGATGTGGAGCCCACAAAGTTATTTATAGCTGGTGTTGTGGTCAACACCGTGGGGTCTGTCATTTACTGTGTGGCCAAGTACATTGAGACCAGACGGCAGAGCAATTATGAGGACCTGGAGAAAGAAGGTGGAGAAGAGGAGGAGAAAAGGCAGGCTGGGGACCTGTTTGCCATGGAGGTGATTTCCCAGGAGAAGGGGTCTGAGGAAGCAGCAGTGGAAGGATCAGCCAAGGGAGACAGCCAGAGCGGAGAGGAAGAGAAGGACGGCACTGAGAAACCTGCCGAGGGACTGACGGTCCAGGAAAAAGCCACCAGCACACAAGAAGTGAACAGGAGTTTGCTGAAGGATGCCTACCTTGGAGTATGGAGGTTGGTGAGGGGTGCTAATTATATAAAGAAAGATTATTTGATAGAAAATGAAGAGCTACCAAACCCTTAAAAAGCACGTTTGAAAACCTATTGCTTGAGGACAAACACCTGGTTCTCTGTACAGGGGGAAAGGCAGACCATACATTTCCACATCAATGCTGACAAATCCAAATCATGTAGGATGAATTTACCTCATTGTCAAAAAGCAAAAGGTCAGAGTTTGCTCATGCTTTGGGCTTGCTTTCAGCTGCTTTCAGTACATCACTTTAGACTCACCACAGCTAAAGGTGCCAAGTCCTCTGCTGCGGACTCCGAGAGAGTTGGGTAATGGGAAGTCATGAGGTGCTTGCCCAGCAGCCTGGGCTGTGAGGGACATCAGTACCATTGAGTTCGCTGGCGGTGCTGGTGACACAGCAGTGACCTATAGCTTAGCTTGTGTCTTGAGCCTTGTTATTTTAACACCGTTAAGAGGCTCTGTCGATGTGCTTCCATATCCGTATCTGTCCAGTTATAGGTACTCTATATGAATATATTCCTACAATATATAAGCTCCTATTAACTGTACTTGTATGTGCTCCTCTGTGTCAGTGCAATTGCAACAGGGCTAGAGGTTGTGCCACTTCAATTATATTGGTGTAATTTCACCCTCTTAACTGAAGAATTGAAACTCCCTCTGATTCTGTGGCCAGGTTGGGACTTGGACCTGCTTTGAGTGATTTTTGTCTTCAGTAGAAATATTTCTGTCTTGTGGTGGTGTACATGAGAGCAGAACATGACTTGAACTTTGTAGAAGCTTTGGTTAGCAAAAGAAGGATGTTTTTCTATGACCTTTAACTACACGTAGCATTGGGAATATTAGCTTGACCTAAATAAAAGAATTTGGAAATGTTGGCATGTATGGATTTGATTTGGGAAGGCTGTAAAAAAATTAGGAAGAAAATGTGTGCCTTGTGCTGTCCCCTCCTTGTACCCTAAAGTAGGGTGAATCAGAGCCTGGACTGGAACCTAGATGTCCTCTCCATTCTGCCTCTCTTCGGAGTACAGGCTGGTAGCAGAACTGGGGACACCATCTCTCCGGCATTCCCAGGGGTGCTTTTGTGGGACAGTTTTGCTATATCCTGACCATGTGTTGGGACACAGCTTCATGCGTTATCAGCCCTCGCTGTCCCCGCATCGTGATGTCCAGCAGAAGAGAGCCCAGGTGGGCAGGGAACTGTGGTGTACCCCGGCAGATCCCACGGATGAGCCCTTGTGGGCCAGGATACTCTGTGTGCTCGGCACCAAGACCTCTGTGGCTTTGACGGAAGCTGCTCCCCTGTGCTCAGACTGTCCCCACGGGCTGCAAGGGGCAGAACTGCCTCTCCAGCCTGGCCACTCAAACGCTTCCATGGGAAGCGGGAAGCCTCTACTGAAAATATGCTAATAATTTATACCACTTAGGTTTATTGGGAAAGACTTGGGGAGTAACTATTTGAGTATTTCTTAGCCTGAGGATACCCAGGTGGGAGTCCTTGGGTCAAATCTTTGCTCAGAACCAGTTAGAGAAGAGATTTGACTCTCAAGTTTTCCTCATCCCAAAAGGGTGCTCTGGCCATCGGGTCATCTTGACTGCAGGCTTAAACAAATTACTATCTGCTGAAAAAATAAACCAAGCTGTTTATTGTTGTTGTTATTATTGTTATTAGTTATTAAGCCACTGAACTGAAAATCGATTATTCCCACAGCCCTAATTAAGCAGCGCTTAGCCCAAAGCCTTCTCAAGCCAAGCAGGAAGCAGTAGCCTCACAGCACATTTGGCACTGAAATCCGAAATGAGCAATTTACCCAGCAGGGGATATTTGCAAAACTGATCTCTGGGAGAGCTTTAGATTCTTGTCAATAAAGCAGGCAGGGGCATCAGACGCGGCAGTATGATTTTTGAGTGAGTGCAGAAGTTGGGTGACCTGGCATCACCCATGAATTTTCAAAACACTGGCTATAAAGACATTGAGTCTAAAAGCCAATAGCTGCTGAGCTGGGGGACAGGGCAGAGAGATCTGTACATCACACATTGCTTGTGAGTATCGAAAGATACTAGCTATATGCTGAAATACAATGTTTACTTTCTGCTCAAGCTCCATGCAGCATCTTCTGAAAAAAAAAAAAAAGGCAAGCACTATTTATTGTTTATAGTTAATAGGGGTTTTGTTAGTTTTTAAAATGCATCCTAGATTAAAGAAGTTTGTGCCTATGACTTATAGTTGCTGTATTACTGAATTCATTACGGTATTGAACTGCATTGTAATTGTACAGATAGCTGAAGAGAAACCCACATTCCTGATCTGTCCTCACCGTGCTCAGTGTTTTCTCTCCACCAGAAATGTGGATCTTTTTACTACCTGGATGCCAGTCTTAAATCTCTTAGCGTACACTCCATGTTTGGCACGTGTTGTAGAAAGCTCTTCCTTGTTGCAGGACTTTTTCCTGGGAGATTTCAACGTTTTGCCGCTTGCTGTTGTTGAAATATTAATAGAAACCTCCAGAAATTTGAACAGTTGACTGTTAAAAAAGTCGCTGTTACAATGTTGTACATTTGCATGTATAATTGAAATGTAATTATATTGTATTCTGTTTATACCCATAAATTCCCTAAAATAAAATGGGAATTTGGCAAATGCAATCCACTTTTTCAGTAAAAGAAACTGTCGCACAATAAAATAAAAATACTGCCTCGTGCTGAGGTATTTTAATAGCATCGGCGGAAGACTCCAGAATGAGATGTGGGAATAAAATGCACTGCTTTCCAAAAGCCTTCTGGTTTTCTTATTGTTGCTACTCTGGGGTGCTCATTTTTGGTTCATTTGTAGTTATTCTTGTGCCTTTATACCATCCAAGTTTCCTCAGCATGTGACCGCACACTATAAATAATGTTGTGGACAGAGGGACTGAGGACAGACAAAGGAACACAGGAATCTAAAGTGGCCAAGTCCTCAGCGCTGCTTGAAGTGTGTGTGGTTCTCAGCAGTGATTTCTTTAGTTAAGTATTTAAGATGATTTAGTGTCACTGGTGCTACTGCTGTAACTTTAGAATGTGTAAGATGGTGCCCATTACTAATTGTTGCATTATTAAAGGACTTAATACTGATTTTATTTTGCGATGTTAAGTATTTGTATTACCAGCTGTGTCTCATGGCAGCCCTAGGAGATTACTTTAGTGTTAATTTTTGCCTGTTTGTGTCAGGTGAAAGGTATGTAACATGCCCGTGGCTGAAAGTGGGTTGTGCCAGACACTGGGGCTGGTGATTATTACAAATTTCATCTTAGAACTCCACACAAATGTGCCTGCAGGACAATTTAGAGAAAGAAACTATCCTTCCAGGATAATGAATGAACCTGATGCACAATGACTGCTTTGAGAATAAACATTAATTTCGTTGTAAACACATCATCGAGTAACACCTGCTCTACCATGTCACACAAACAAGAACACGCGTGCACACAAGTACATGTGCAACAGGGAAATGAAAGCCAGGCTGGCTATCTTTTCTAGAACATGTTCTTTTCTCAAAGAAATCAAAGTGATGACAGTATGGGAGGCAAGGGCAGTTAAAACTTCTAAGGATAAGTAAAAAATCTGCATACATCACTGACAAGCTGATCCTGCATTTACTGTCACTTCCAGAGGGAAAATTAACCTGCAAAAAAAGCAGGTGAGAGTGAAAGAAATTTCACAGTTTGTTAAGCAAGGCTCCACAGTACTGTGTATGTCCAGGGGTAGTTTATTGCCAGTGCTTAATAGCCTCTTGTAATTTGATTACATCTGTTTGCTGCAGGCAAAGGCTTCAGGAGGCAGAAAGGTGCAAGCTTTTCAGCGCTTATCTCTGAATTAATGTCTGATCATTTTGCTACTTGTCATGGTTAAGGTTTAACACTACAGATGCCTGTCTCCCTGCCCTTTCTGCCTGTGTCCTGTGTAATTTCACGTAATGCTTTGAGGTTTTTCCTGTGTGTTTTTTTTTTTTCTTTTCTGTCTCACAATCGTATCGTCCTTACTTCCTGTTTAATTTCAAATAATGCTTTGAGGTTTTTCCTGTGTGGTTTTTTTTTTTTAGCTCTGTGGTTTTTTTAACCTGAAGCCTCTAAGTGCAGTGGAGGCAATCAACTCTGCCTCTCAATTAGCTGCTATATTCATGCTTCAGTAGCTTTTTGGAGGTCATCAGGAAGCTTTTCGCTTCAACCTCTCTCCTCTCTGGAACTGATGAGCATGCACATGCCCTCCTTTCTCTTCCCTTGTTCCTGCTGTATTTCCCAAACCCTGTTTCCAGTGTCCAGCCCGAAAATCCCTGCCAGTGGCAGAGGACTTGTCACAGAGGCTTCTGCCATGTTACTACTTTCCTCTTTTTTAATAGAAGGGCAGAGAAGGGATGGACCAATGGGATCTTATATGTCCAGATTGTTTCTTGTCACCTTTGTGCACATTTCTGCACACCAGCTCCTGGCTTACCAGCTCCCTATATAGCTCAGCCCTGGCTGTGTACCAGGTTCTTGTGGAGCGAGGCCAGGGCTGTGTACCAGCACCCTGGGGAGCTGGGATCTGTGCAGGATGGGCACAGGACTGAAAGGTCTCACTGCCAACCAGTACCGAAATCTCCCTCTTGTGCACAACGGTTTGGATATTCATTATACACGTAAAACCAGAAGGAGATTTTTTTTTCACAATGAGATAATTTTTGAGCAATAAACCTGTTAACCCAAGAAGAGGTTCCCTTTGTTATTGCTGGTGAGCCGGGCTCATTTTTATTACTGGTGGAAATTAGGGAAGGCAGTCACTCTTTAAGGCTAGACGTTGCGTTTGAATAGGAGTGATGCCTGAAATGAAAGCCTGGGTAGAGAGCATGAAAACACAGCTTGAAGCTGAGATTCAGATTAGGATGGATGGGAAAAATGTGAGAATTAAGAATTAGGATGAGTAGGAAAAGGTGAGAGTTTGCAGCAAAGCAAAATGATTCAGTTCATATCCCTCTCCCACAGCCACATCCCTGGGAAGCTGGGATTCAGCTCCTCCACCAAATTTCAGCTTGTCACTGTTCTTACGAGGAAAGAAATAACGATGACACCGGAAGCCAAGGGCCAAATAGTGAGATGAAATTGCAGTGAATGCACTTGAATTTGTGGCCGTGAAAGAGCGATACACATGAGGAGAGAGGCACAGTTAATTACTTGGTTGTGGAGAGGGGAGTGAGTGGATCTGCTGTTTGTGGTCCTGTGATATTTTTCTTACTGGGCATACGTAAAAAATTCTGCTTTGGACATGCTAATTTTTTTAATAAGTTTGTCTGTTATCAAATCAAAGCACTGGCCGTTGTGTTCTCAAAATTACACCTTTATTTTTTTATAAGGTACTATTGATTTTGTTCCTGGCAAAACAAACCAGATTTCAACAATTCTTTAACAGAACTCAGGATTTGTTTTAAACAGAGCTATAATTTCCAAGGTCACGGATTGTTTTTTAGCTGACATAGGAAGGGGTCAAATAAGAGAGAATAGAGAGCTGGAACTGGTTGTGATAGTAAACAAGTCATGTTTGTGGACTGCTGTAAATACTGAGTATCATCAATAAATAAAAACGGCTACAGGCTGCTGTGTATATCACCATTAACCCCTTGCATCTTGAGTTGGTTTAATTCTTTTCAGTGTTTTTTTGGTCTTCAGAGTGTCTCTGTAAATCTATCCTCATGGTCTGTCTAATTCCAAACGATGTGTGCTTGATTAAAAAGGTAAAACATGATATTTTTTTTCTTTTTGATTACCGCACCATGAGCCTGCCTGGGCTCTGAAGGGGAGAGAGATTTTCTGTGTCAATGTGCCTTCTTGGGTGAGTTCAGTGACATCGAAAATGTCCAACAACACATGTTATGATAAGCACAAAAAAATCACCTACGTATGTCCTTAACGCAATTTTTAAGGAATAAGAAAAAAATGCATTTCCTCAAGCACAGTGGCTGGCATGCCACAGAATCTGAATATTTGTTGAGCTCCAGAAGACTGATGCATATAACAAAACTGATAGTGCACAGTCACACGATTTTGGCCCCAGGAGTTGCAACATTTTCTAAAAGAAAAGAGACTGAGATGCATTTGTACGGCATCATAGAAAAAGTTGCATAACTTAGGGAAGTTGGGATGCAGGTTTCTGTGAAGAGCTCCCCTCCAAAGAGGCATCACTGCTAAGTCAGCAACACAGTTCAAGGATCCCTGAGACTGCGCTGGACTTTCAAAATGGAACTGTTAATTAATTAATTAATTAATTAGAACAGTTAAGCAAGAACAGAATGGTCTGTAATATCTGGTCATGTCCTGGGGTGCCTTCTGGCTGCTGAAATCTTCCGAATCACTTGAAGGTTGCAGTGGCTTGATCAGACCTGGGCTAATCATGCTGCATCGAGCTGTGTCTTCCAACACAACCAGAGCTATTTCTTTTTCTATTTGGAAGGTCCGCTTAACCATGATTAAGTGTACTTGTATACTCATAAAAGTCTTTTACAGAACCAGCTGCCCCAAGTATTCAATGCTACAGTTCAAGAGAAACACTAAGCAACAGCTAGCTGCTGAAGAGAAGTGTATGCATCACATGAAACTTGTTCCCTTTGGTTTATTGTATTTTTTTAAGACATGGAAGATGAGAATGAAAATCAGAACTGACTTTGCAACAAAGGATTTTGCAGGAAGAGTTCTGGTTGTTATCTGAGCTTCAGACATTCCCCAGTTTTATTTATTTCAGTGCCTTTCCTCAAAACTTGCAAATTTTGGTCTTCACTGAGCGTTGGTGTCAATTCAGTACCGTTGATTTTTTTGTTCTCTTTCTGCAAACTTCACCTCTGTGTGTCCACCGGTGGCTGACCAGGTAGGGCATGGGGTGGTCCTGGGCCTGGCACAGACCACGTTACTCTTCTTCAGGGAAAACAGCCATCACACAAGCAGCATCAGATCCCACACTCCCAGACAAAGACAAGGACGTGCTGTTCTGTGTTTGAGCTTCATTACTGATTTATACTCATTGTGAACAAGCACAGTCAGTAAGGCCTTCAGAGGTTTCACAGCATCACTGCATTTAAAGCACAGGTTGATAATAGAGATTATTTCTCAGTGAGGCTCCTTATAGTGTATTGCATAGATTTCACACACTGACACAAATTGGTGGACTTTGAAGACTTGGGCTGCTGTGTCAATGCAGATTCCTAAATGGCAATACAGAGTGGTCACTGCGACACCTTCCCAGCTATCATGACAGATGCTGTCATGCAGTGGTCCTTGCCTTTGCATCAAAACATTTAAGTGTAGGTTTATTTTGTGCCTTGACTGAGCCTTTATTGAGGAGAACATGAACCCAAATTAAAGCATTTTGCTGCCTTAGGGGCTCAGTAGTGGCTGGTATTTCACCTGTCCAGCCTGAGGAAAGGCTTAGACATGGGTTTTGGGATTAATTGTCTATTCCACCGAGCAGAGGAGGTCTGTGCTTGAGGAGCTAACACTCACATTTCCAGAAAAGCAATGTCAGGAAACACTCCACTCCCAAAAAAATCTATTTACTCGTGTTGCTGTGACAAAACAGCCAATGATAAAAGCATCTGCTGCAGGAGAAGGGAATTTTTGCCAGCTCTGCATGTGCTGTCAGGTTGGGTGAAGGGCCACCAGTGCCTGGGGCTGTGCCAGTGCCCTTGAGCAACTGCGACTGGAGCTGCAGAGGCTCTGAAGAGTAGCTCTAGCCACTGATGCTGCGTGAGTGAGTCTTCTCTTGTGGGGTTAAGGGTTTGCCAGTTTCCTAAAGCACCTCAGAGGGAGCTGGCATGCTGCAGCCCTGCCCCCACACAGGGTAACAGGTCAGCTCAGGCGTTCAACAGCATCACAGTGAGGGAAGGGAATGGTACAAACTAATAGTACAAATTTTACCTGTGCAATCCAGGCAGGCTACTACTGCAGCAGAAATTGTTCCTTTATTACCCTTTTTTTGTTTTTCCCCAAGTCACAGCTCTCTCTATATTTCTGAAAGGAAAAGTGCAAATCTGCTAGTAGGATTTTTTAGAAGAAAAGTTTAAGAAGCAAGTTCCTGCAGGCAATACAGCAGTGGCTGAGCTTGCAAAATAATTCAGCATATGGAATGGATTAGGCTGAGTTGGTGATTGCCTTCGAAGTGGCTGCAAAAACAAAGGTGTAAAGGTAAGCACTGTAATAATGAATGAGCTCTGTAAAGTGGCTTTGCTACAGTGAACCTTCAAATGCAATTGAAAACATCAGGGATTTAGTATTATTCTTGAGCTGACTTGACAAACAAATCTGGCATCTTTACAGTTGAGCCTTTGAATAAAAAATGTCATAAATTCAATCTCCTGTAAGATAAGGAGTAGCCAGCTGATTCCCAGGGCGCGGGTGGCACTGATATGCCCCTGCTATCGGTGCACTCTGCTGCGATGGGATATCTAATTTAGGTAAATGCATTTCCAGCATTAGGGCACATGAAGTCTGTCTGTGGGTGGCTGCCAGTTGAGACACACAAGATCAATTTTGCAGATTCATGCAGAAAACCGCTCTCATTTTAACTAAAATGCTAAGCTTGAGTAATAATATAAGAGTATTATAAACTATCAAAACAGAAGGAAAGACAAAGGAAGCCAAAAGACTAGAGTCCAGTGGACACATTCTCAAAGATTTACAGTGCTGTTGTTCTGCATTTTTCAGGCAGAATAATGAATAAATGTTTGAGTACTAATGAGATAGACATAGATAATTTGGATTATTTTAAATCCAGTATCACTATCTGATCCAAATGTAGGTCCAGGGAGCCCATAAGGTGCTTCAGCAGGTGCTACCTCTGTCTGGGCCATCGGCAGCCCAGAGCACCACAGAACTTTCAGGAACTTACTGCTGGCTGGAGCAGCCCCTGTCCATAACACACAGGGACCTGGGAGGCTGGAAATAAATACCTCTGCCACATCTTTCTGTCTGAGGATACCTTTGTGTACACAGCTGAAGTTTGAAACTTCACAACCATTTCAGGTCAATGGTCCTGTTTGCTGCCCTCTTTTCTTCAGGGGTAGATCTATTCTCACCCACATATCTTTTGGGACAGTTCCTAAACTGGTATTCACATTGCAGTATTACCAGAAAAAAAAAAAAAGCAGAAGCCAGAAGTGCTGATTGTATTATTGTTTTTTTTGATTGCAGCCTTCAGGCTGATTTAGTGACCTTTGTTTCTGCTAACTTGCTTTTTTAAAGACTGGTGAGGGTTTGGGTGAACTACTCTATTCGTTTTTGGTCTGTCTAATATGTGAGACAAAGATTATATGATCCACTGAAACCGGCATTTTCATTACACCGGTTTTGACAGGAGTTGCTGTGTTCCACGGTTAGTGTGTATGTTTAAATAAAGTCCATTAGACTTGGACTATACCCAGATATTTCATTGCTGGGCTCTTTTGAACTGTAAACAGCATTGCACTCCCTCTGAAATTGCCCTGTCACTTGCTTCTGCAACAGGAAGCCTGAATATTTTGGGTTTTCATCCATTGATTTGTACTGTAGGTTAATTCTGTAGATTTGGTGAGATCAATGTGCTTCGAAAAAAAGTAAAGAGCCTATCCTCTTCTGCTACACTGTCATGGTCCCATAATGCAAATGAAATTGATTGGGAAGGAGTTGGTTCAGGACAAATAGGTCCCTGATGAGCTGTAAACATCTCTCCCAGTCAGGAAATGATGGACATAAACATGCAAATATAAAAAAGTTCCTGTGAGGGGAGTGTGATTTGGTATACCTGTCACAGAGGGTGCTGAGGTGTAGCTCAGGATTTTTATCTTGTTACAATTTCCCATGTTGTGGAGCATTTTCCTGTGGGAATCGTTGAATGGAGGCTTTTTTACTGACCATTGTTTCTCTAAGTGCTACACAGTTTGCAGTCATTTTCTCATTAGTTAAGGTTTTCACCCAATGCCTTGTGTGCAGCCACAGACTATTCCAGGAGATATCTATTCCTTGAATTCAGAATCATTTTGCTGGCAAAACGCAGGGTGAGGAATGTTTGGTGCAGGAAATGGGGAAAGGATGAACTCAGTGGAGACTAAAAACTTCCTCCATCAATGGCAGATCCACCTGAGGACATAACTGTCCGTCTTCCAACTGCCCATTGACAGGCTCCCCATCTCAGTCACAGGCTTCCTCCCACCTTCTTACAGCAGGTCCTGAATAAACAGTCTATGGGGCTGGGAGAGAGAAAGACTGTAACTTAATGTTTTTGTTTTTTTTTTCATTTAGTTTGTTATTTTTTAATTAAATATTTACTAAAATGACCAATTTTGTATGCAGAAAAATTAACTTCTCTATTTACACTAGAGCTATGCCTAGACATTCTGATGCCTCCCTACTGTGCTAGATGTATATATGTATGTATTTATGTATGTATACCCTGTGAATTCCTCAACAGTGTTAAACATTTGTAGAAGCAATGTGAGCATTAGCCCCTAAGCTGCAACTAGCCCTGAATTGCTGAGCTTTCCACATTATCTGACACACTCTGTTGCTCCACATTTAATTGTTCTGTCTGTTACCACTCCTGGTGACGGACAGCAAATAAAACACACGTAGGTTAAAGGATGCAGAAAGGATCCATCCGGCAATGGCAAGAAGAAAATTATGATTACATTTCTGTATTTCTAGGAATGTTTGTGATTACAGAAATTACAGAGATTTATGATTCCCTTTAGACCTTAGATCAATAAAGCTGCTCTGCATTGGCAACCAGCAAGCTCAGCAGACCATGGGTAGTGTGGATTTGCACAGCAGTGTTTGCTTCAGTTATCCAAACGGTCCTTTGCGTGACTCAGCCCCATCTGAAACAACAAGGGGCTAAAAACATTAAGTAATACAATCCCTGGACCGACTTCAAGGGGTTCCTCTTTTACTTGTCTGATCCCTGCTAGGAAAGCCCAGTGGTACAGAACTGTCCATTGGTTGAATTAATTTTGGCTTGATGGTTTGGTACCTTCAAAGTGAAAAATAGGGCGTGGGAATGCTAACAGACTAAAGGCAGAGCATTAATACTGGCATTAATTGGAATGAATCCATTAAGTAGGAGCATCTCAAAATTACTGCTAATTGAATATCTGAAATGGTTAATCTTCAGTTTAGCAACAAGTGGCATTCTTATATTCTTTACTGTTCTGCTGCATTTCACACTGTTAAATCTTGGGGCAGTTTTGCACCATTGGCCCTTCTGGCCACATCTGCGCCGTGTAAAGTGATTGTGTCCATGTTATGTGACTATTCAGTGCCATCAAGAGCAGACTGGCCTTTTCCACACCTAGCCCTGAATTTTCTCTGTGTCTTATTGTCCTCAGGTGTAACTATTCATTTTCATTATGGCTTTTTTTTCAAGCAGAATTAGCTGATGTAAGGTGAGAATTGAGCTGTAGCTCTAGGTTCAAAACAAATAAAAATGCCCTTTGCATAGGAGGTAGTAGAGTGGTGGCACTTCTGCCAAAGGATGTAGTGGAAACTGAAAGTTTACTTTATGGCATGGGTACGTGGAAGAGAACTCCACAGAGGGTTAATAAATACAGAAAACCATAGATATATCAGGAAGTCCTTTGAGATAGAAATGTTGAGCGTGGGAGAGTATTCAGAGGATGGACCATGCACAGTCTCCTGTCCTCATCCCAGGCACCTGCTTACGGTGCTACTGAGGATAGGATACAGGGAAGATGGACCTTTAGTTTGACCCAGTATGGTCATTTGTACATTTTCTCTAACGCTTCTCTAGGAAGAAAACCTGTAAAGATTTCCTCAAGGCATCCTCCATCTCCAAAGGTCTTGGAAAACCTGACTTCAGCAATACTGTAGTGATAGGATAAGGGGCAATGGCCTGAAATTGAAAGAGATTTAGATTAGGTATTAGGAAGAAATTCTTCACCATGAGGATGGTGAAGCACTGGAACAGGTTGCCCAAGGAAATTGTGGATGTCACATCCCTAGAAGTGTTCAAAGCCAGGCTGAACAGGGCTTTGAGCAACCTGGGCTAGTGCTAGAGAGGTGTCCCTGCCCATGGCAGGAAGTTTGAAACTAGATAATCTTCAAGGTCTCTTCCAACTTTAACCATTCTATGATTCTATGATTCTGTGATTCTAATTTACTTACTCCCTTCTGCCCCCGATCTTTGTTTTAACAACTGCTTACCTGCTATTAATTTCTTTGTTGCACTTTGTTGCACTTTGTTTGCTCAGTTTTTATTCTCTTCTGTGTCAAAACTGTGACTCAGAATGGTTAGAAGTAAAGAAAGATCCTTGCAAAGGCAGTTGAGTTCTGATGAAATAGTTCAACAGCACTGACTGCTTTTGAGTGTATGGCCTGGAATTCCTTACCTCCTCAGCTATTAAACATCACATTAATCACAAACAGACATACAATATTTATAATTAAGATAGGCAGTGCCCTTTTACACCATCTGTCTAAGAGAATGCCATGCAAGTAAATGATGTACCTGCTCCAACCCCCTCAAGGAGCTACTAGACAACCCCAGTTTACAAGCACAATGTTGAGCTGTCAATAGGTAGTCATCAAAACCTCCATTTTATGACTCCCACCCATCATGTTTACAAAACACTTAACTGGAGTTGGGATGGTAGCTTGTGCAATGCTGAGCAGTGGCTTGCAGCTGTAGGAGGCAATGGTCTTACATGCTGCCTCTTACCGTTTGTTTTCCACTACAGCATCCTTTGCAGGCACCAGCTCCTTGCCTTGCAGGATGGAAGAGATGTGCTAGGGCTTCAGGATACTTTGTGACATGAAGAATACTAAAAATGGTTCAAAATCATGATCTGGATGATGGATCTAGCTGGATCTTGCATGTGGTGGCAGAGGACAGTTCTAAACCAGCAAAATCCTATAGTAAATTTTACATACATGAGCTTTAAATGAGAGTGCAACCCAGAGCCAGATGCTTTGGATACTTGGTAAGTCCCAATGCCCAGACTTTTGGAGTCAACAGGGAACCTTGGTCTAGCCAGGCTTAAGGCTGTTCTAAATGAAGACTTCCTTCATTGTCCTTCTGCTCTGGTTTTCCCTACTGAGGAACCTACACTTGATGACTCAAGCATGGCTTAGTGTCCAGTAAAACACACATAGCCCAGCACCAATTTTCAAGTACTTAATTTTCAGAAATTTCCCAGCTGCTGAGGCCTGTTTGCTGACCCAGTAGCAGAAAGCATGTGTGTGCCATGGGCTGCAGGTATCAAATTTACGCTGTGTGTTTAGCCCAGGAGTATGTCACTCAGATGAGTAACACCCATGTGTGTGTATGCGGAAGGTAAGTGGAGGCACGGCTCTAAACTGAAAGATACTCCCGGCCTCTGCAGGCAACCACGGGTGACTGAAATCTGTAACTGTATCTCTGAAATAATCCCAAGAGTGCAATAGTAAAATGCTTCCATCGATTTTTATATTTAACATTTTAATTTGAAGACTAACGCTTGATCTGATTTGAAGTGACTGGATTCAATGACAATTTGATTCACATGGCTGGAAGATCTCCTAAAAGCACTAAAAGCTGAATGCATGCAGGGCTGAACTTTCCAAAAGCACAAAAGAGTGGTACAAAGACATGTGGTCACAGATGGCAAAATCTGATTTTAATTTCTTTTCCCTGTGGAGCATTCCACCCCTACATTAAGGTGAGCAGCCCCTCCCAGATTCCAAAGATTTGTATATATTCTGAGTAGATTAGACACAGGCTTTCCTCAGCTATGCATAGCCAAGAGGGCTGCAAAAAGCAGAATTGGGTACAGTGATGTGTTGCACCTAAGGCTTGATCTCAGGAGCTGAATCCTGAACCCTCTGGCTGCACCAGCCAGCTCAGAGCTCAACAGTTGTCTCCTGTGCCTCAGAGGGAGCTGAAACAGTCCCAGTCACCATGGTCATTTTCTAACTGCTGCACCAAGGAGACCAGAGCCCACTCAAGAATGCGCCAACACATTCTCCCTTGGTGCAAGATTCTAAGTTGTTTCAGCAGCTGGGTAGGTACCTGTTCCCACAGGAACTCTTTGTTCTGCTCCCTTTTCTGAGCCAAGGATCTCAGCTGGTTCAGCTCCTCATGTCTCTACGTTTGCCTCAATTAGACAGGCTACTACAGTGCTCACCAAAGAGTCAGGTGATGGGGGCATCTGATCTTGTTATTCCTGGCAGTGTTTGGATGTACAGGTGGGAACTGGTAGTAGAACTGAAGTGCTGTAGGTGGCCAGCGGTTGAACTGAGGTGGTTTTGTGGTTGGCCAGTGGCAGAAGATTCAATGACTATGGACTTCAGAGACAGGCAGCAGCTGAGGATTGTTTCTGCAAACACCTGGACATGTGTGTGTGTGTGTCTGTGTGTATTTCTCCTTGGGCCTTTATATTTTCCTTGAGCTTTTGCAATAAATGCACAAAGGTTTAATTTTGTAAAGCAATTGACACAACACCAAGTGGATTATAGCAGCTTTATGCAGCGGAAGGACTCAGAAATAATTCAGCCTTGAGAACTGATAATGTTTAGAATTTGCATCTCAGAAGTATCTGGAGGACACAGACAAAATCAGGTGCCTATTGTGTCAGGCTCTGCTTATATAAGAGATGGTCCTTGCCCAAAGACTGCAATCAAAGGAAAATACTGAGCGATCCGCCTCAATTTTATGTGCTGCTAGGAGATAGAACTGCATCAAGTACATAATAAAATTGCTTACATTTCACAAACCTGTCAAGGCAGACAGATAACGTTGCCTCATCTAACGTAGGTTTCCATCTGTGGGTAAGCTCTTATTAGTAAAATACATGATGCAATGTTCCTTAACAATTCATAATAGCTTCTATCTGAAGAGAGGAAGATGAAGTAATGAAGAGAGCTCACAGGTGTAGAAGTGAGATAAAGAAGGTGCAGCAAGCCCTCCTGTAGAACAGCTGTCCACATGCTCTTTTCCTCTTTGCAGAAAAGTTCTCTGAGCCCAGAGTCTATTGTTTTCAGTGAAAGGCTCAGCTGAGCTGTCATTCGGGATGATATTGTCTAGTGTTCTGTAGCAATGAACCGAGCATATATATTGCAGATGGAAAATGTCTCTGCTACCTCAGACAATATTTTTCACTCTTCAGCAGAAGAAAAAAAAGTTCTGCCTCTGACTGTAAGCCCAAGTAAGGCAGAGTAAATTATAAGGGTTTTTAACATTGTTTCTTGCTTCAGATGAATACTCCTGTCTGCTGAGTTACCAGTAACAGAGATTTGGGCATGTATGAGTATCACACACTTTAGAAGCTAAGTGGAGTGTGAGAGGTAAACAGCTTTTTTTATGTTCTTTTTGTTTAGTTAATTGGAGTTTCATAGATGACTTCAATGAGACCAAACTGACAAACAATGAGTGTTCATTTGAAAAAATACTGCTGATTTTTGTATTGTGATGAAAGATGTTTAATGCGTTTCACTGGTAAGTATTGGTCTATGCTATACTTCTGTATTATGAATCTCTTATGTTCTGGAGGCTCCCTACTAACTACATTTTGAAGATGGTAATTCTGCGGCAACATAACAAAAAGCGAGCAGTTGCAGGGCATAGAGGATCAGCTTAGTCCTCATTAGCTCTGCAAAAATGACCAAATGGCAAACTTCAAGCTTTAGACAAATTACCACAGGCACCGAGTGAACAAAAGAACTGAAATACGTTGCCGAGAGTCATCTTCAGATGCACTGCCTTGTTCAGCATTACCTATACTAGCAGATCCTGGTTGGCAGCATGAGTCTCTGACTCTCACACCATGCCACCCATCCCTGTCCTGAGCCAACTGCAGGCCTGCATCTTTCTACAGGGGCAGAGGACTCCACCAGGCAAGAAGGAACCTTGAAACCAAGCACTGCCATTCCCAAAACCTTCTGAAGGGCTTTGAAATTCTCATTCCTCCTCTGTAAAATGGGTTGTGACAGTCCTGGGTTGGTCCGCTCTGGGGATTATTGTACGAGTTACTTTCTATACTCTCTTTATTGTTCTTGGGAAAATTATCTAAGGTAGGGATTGCCTCAGGTGCAGAGACATGTGAGGTACCTCTGTGTGACATCATGGGATTACTTGGACTGATTTACATGGGTGTAGCACCATGTAAACAGAGCTGCACTACTCCTGAGCTGTCCAACTCACACATGAGCCTGACCCCAAAAGCTCTGGTGAGGCAGCTTTCTGTGCATCCATAATGTTTTTTTTGGTGTGATTTGTTTGTTTGTTTAAAAAAACCTCTACAGGGTACCTACTATTCTTGATAACAGAGAGCATGCTATGGGACCTATAGAAATAGCTACCTAGATATCTGTGACAGTGTACTTGCTCTCCTTGTCACAGATTACTGCTTTTTCCAGAGGGGAATAATGTAGCCTCCAGAAGCCAGTGAAAATGGAGCACCATATGCTGTAGATGGAGAATGATGGGGTAGTAACCATCAAAACGCTGTAAAAGAGTGGGGAAAAAATGTGTCTTCCCCAGAGACTCTCTCCTGTCTGGTCTGGTCTGGGGCTATCCATGAGAGAGGAAAAGACCCTCAACGTGGTCAGGCTTCAGGCTACTATTTCCCTGTACTTAGAGCTGAAAGGTTTGGAAATTTGAAGTTTGGAGCTGGAGTCCTCACAGGAAGGTTTGCGTTTTGTGAGAGACAGCAGGTAGTTGCCCTGTGCCCAGGAAAGCAGCAGCATTACTCTGTCACAGCTAAACACAGTAAATTCTTCTTTGGGTCATGTTGTCACTGCTGTGTTGTGCAGCAAATGCAGCTTCCCCCATCCCTTCCCAAAGTAACAAGTGTAGCAAAGGCTTGCGATGTGTTGAGCAGCAAGTAGGTCTTCCACTTAATCTGATATTTGCTGTAATATATTGTATCATATTATAGTGCTGTACTCTAGCCTCAGATTTTCCTACAACTTCTACAGCCTCTACAGCCTTTCCAGTCTCTGATCCTTCCTGAGTGTTTACGTGAAATCACTTGTGATTTCTTGAACAATATGTCTCTGCAAAGGAATAGGCTCCAATAAATAAAAAACAGTTCTTTGCTCTAAAAATAAAACAAAATTTTAAAAAGGGCTATAAAAAATGAGTCATTGACTGGATTCCAGATGATCTACATGAAAGAGAGAACAATATTCAATTTGCCTAAACCCCCAAGTTCTCAAAAGGTGCTATAGAAAATATTCAGAGACATAATGTAAATTTGAAAGCCACCAAAAGAGATCATACTTGAATGAAACTAATCCATACAGGATGTAGCAAATATAACTAGAGCACTGCTATTATTTTTACCACCAAAGTCCGTCTTTCCTTTGAAGACAGGTAATTGTAAGGAATACAGTACTCTGGACTCCTCTGTAGAATTATTCTCCCCAGTTTCTCTATGTTGTACAATATTTTAGTTATAAATGATTAAAGCTGGCTTCCTGCTCCTTTGGTTGTTTTTCAGAGACTGTCAGTGTCTCCGATGGGCTGAAGTTACACAGCAGATGATTCTGTATATGAACATAAAAGCATGCTATTTATCTTCAAAGAGAAAAACAATTGAAAAGCCTTGACAGATCTCTCAATTATTTGAATTTCTCTGGAAAAGGGATTGCTTTTTTTAAAACAAATTTGTAAAGTAAACTCAAGCAAAATACAAACTATTGGTAGTACTATTTCTGCAAGATTGCTACCAGGTCCACATCCTCATTTTACCTATGGTGTTCATACCTGCTGAAAATCTGTGAGCATTGAGCCATTGATTCAAAGTAAGACCAGGTTGTTTACAGTGATCTGAAAGTGTTCTAGGGAGCCTGGGCAATACCAGTTTTATCTTTCAGAGGACTGTACCTTGGCTACATGTTCAAGTGCTATCTCTTTCCAGGCCTCAAGTGCCCTTTTGTGGCATTGCTCTATCAGAAGGGGTAAGAACTTTTTGCAGAAGCGGCATCTTTCCTGTCACTGTATGTGAGGCATTACTGCTTCCCTGGCTTCCCAGCCTCGTGGTACAATGGTCTCCTTGTTGTAAGAGTGGCAGGACATAGAGGATTGCTCTCAGTACGATGGTAACTAAATGTTCCTTGTCATTTCGAGGACTCGTGCTTGTTGTGTGACCATGTAGAAAGTGAGGAGAAGGTCCAGAATTTACATGAAACATATTAATTACAGATCACAGCCAAGAATGGGAAATTCATCCACACGTAATGTAATAACTAAAGAATTGGAAGCAAAATTTGGCAGTGTCTGCACTATTATTTGATCTGGCTGAAATTTTATTCTGTTCTAACAGTATTTTTGATCCCACATAAGGGCGATTGTGATTGGCCTCTCAGGGACTTTTTTTGAGACTTTTGAGTCTCTGTTCCCTGGTTTATAAACATGAACCTGTAACTGCTAAGGATATATAGGGTCATTTTTTTCCAGTCCTTAATATAATACTCTATATTAATTTATGAAGCTCTTAAAAATGGCCAGGTTTGGGCCCTTTGCTGCTATTGAAAAACCTTTCCAGAGCTTTAACTCTCCAATAATAAGCTTTGCTCTAATTTATAGCCTATTTTTTCCCTCTCTGTGATTACATGCTCTGTTTTCAAATCATGAATAGAAATTAACAGTTTAGCATATACTCATCCCCCTGAGCCATTTTGGCTATGTCCTCCTACTCATCATGTTCTACATCATCTTTGCTGGTAACAGCTGAAGTAAAGTTTTGCTGTCACCCTTGGATTATCCTTGAGTTTATGCCTGGCTGTTCAAGTCCTTCTACTCTCTCAAACTGTATTAGTATGGGTTTTTTTCTTACATGGTTGCTATGAGTCCTGCTCTTCCTGGAGACAGCTTTTGCTGTGGGATGGCTCTGTCCTCTATGGTTCTCATTCCTTTGTTGAAAGAAAGAAATGCTTTGTTGAAAATATGTCTTCAGTGGCTGGAGGTATGAGATGTGTGGAACTGGCATATTTAAATGGTGAAAAAGATAGATAGGTTCAGATATGGCATCATCTGAGTCTTGGCAGGGTATATCCTTCAATTATGTCTGAGCCTGACCGGGATCCAGAAATCAATTTTATATTTATTTTCCCTAGATTTCCCTAAGGGCTTTATCAATTTGTCTATACTGAGAATGTCTCATACACGCTGACAAGTCTGGTCTCCCCACAACTTGCATGCTGGCTGCTCTATTGTCCTACAGGACAACCAGAGGAGTTGCTGTTCTTTCCGTTGTAGGTATCATTTAGATTAATGAATAAAACAGATAACCAGTATGGAGAGCAGAGACAAGAATACATGAGTTCCCATTGCTAACAAGAAGTGACAGAGTTGCTTCCTCTTGTGTTCTTCAAGAGAGGTGGAAAAATTCTCCTCCTTTATTTGCTATATAGCCTTGAGAGTTCTTGGTGTGCAGAGTGTTTAGATTGGTGCTGTTTTGTATCATCCCTTGGGCAGAGGAAGAGCTTAAATTGTGACCCACATTCTGGATGAATAATCCAACCTTTCAAATATACTGGTAACACCATTACCACCTAGTGATCCTGCTTAAGAAAAGACTGAGCCTTTCTTGCTTTTAATATCTACTTTCAGAAGATATTTCAGGGCTCAGGATACCAAGTGTAGGAGCTTTCTTTACATCTAGCGCAAGGTGCTGACATCTCAGGAAGGCACAATATTACCCCTTGCACATTCCTGTTTGGTGACTTGGATTGGTAACTTACGATGGGCTCTCTGCCTTGAGCACTGATTGCTCAGGTGCCTCCTGAGCCCTAATTTGGGCACCAGATCAGAGTTCAGAGTCCAGTCTGGGGCAGGTTCCTGCACTTAAGATCTTTACTGGATTCTGCTTTCCTCTGACCTTTTCTTAGGGAACTGATAAATATGACTCTAAGGAATAATGAAAAAATAGCAAGAACTCACTGCATATGGAATTATCAGAAATTTCTGGCTACATCTCTCCTATCTGGAAAGAAGAAGATAGTCACAACCCTCAAAGCAGAGAAGCACCTGGTGGGGACCTTCTACATAGACAGGTAAAAAGGGCTTCAATATGTGTTCCCTCCTGGGAGCCAGTCTCTCAGACCTATGGACAAATATCTTGAGGGGCTTCTCCTGAGAGAGGAGGGAGACTGAGAGAGTTGGGGTTGTTCAACTTACTTGGAGCAGTCTCTAGCGAGACCTTACAGAAGCCTTTCAGTACTGAAAGGAAGTATATAATAAAGATGGAGACAGATTTTCTAATAGGGCCTGTGGTGATAGGACAAAGGGCAATTCTTTTAAACTGAAAGAGGGTACATACAGACTACATTTAAGGAAGGATTTTTTTTTTACAATGAGAGTGGTGAAACACTAGAAAAGGTTGCCCAGAGAAGCAGTAGAAGCCCCATCCCTGGAAACATTCAAGGTCAGGCTGAATGGTTCTCTGAGGAACCTGATCTAGTTAAAGATGTCCCTGCTCCTTGCAGGGGGGTTGGCCTAGATGACCTTAAAAGTCACTTCCTACCCAAACTATTCTATGATTCTTGCCTTCTTGTGTGTTCTTCAGCCAGCCTGCTGATGGTATTTTTATATGATTCAGGGTACAGATGGTGGCTGGTAAATGATGACCTGCATTTAGTTTACTTCCTTTTCCAAAGTCCTGCTGATGTGAGGACATTTGTCTCAGATTCCTGCTTCTGAAAAATCTAAAGAGAAAAGTAACCCAGCAAGGCTATTTCTAACCTAGGCACAGCACACTCATGCAACTAGAATACCTGCCAAGGGGAGGCTATACTTCATTTCACTTGGAGGACACACAGCAGAGCTGGCTTGATGTGTATACTTTCTGAGCAGATACTGGAGTTGTTTCCATCAGCTCAGGGGAAGACCTAAGCAATGTGTGTATTTCTCTAAGGTCGTATAAACTGGAAGTCCTAACTACAGATAGTCTTTAGGGATAGCTCCAGAATTAAACGAATATTAGTCCTAATATTATCCCTAGATCAGGTCAGGTAATTGTTAGAACCTGCCTGGTAAAACGGTTGCAGTTACATCCTGACCCAGCCATTGCCTTTCTTTAGCGAACGAAGTGTAGAAGTGTGGCAATGGCTGTATTTCACCCCAATGCAGCTGTGTTTGTGCTGTGCGAAATCTATCCTCTGAAGTCCTTACTGGGTAGAGACAGGGATAGCAGGGCTAACATCACTTTGTGAGCACAAAGCAACCGAAGGATCCAGGAAATCCTAGAACACACCCTCGCACACACACCCACGTGCCGCAGGTGCGTTTCATTACTGTGATTTAAACGGTGTCACAGAATCACAGAATTGCTGGAGCTGGAAAAGATCTCGGAGATCATCAAGTCCATGCTATGACCCAAAACCACCACATCGGCCAGACCAGGGCACCAAGTGCCACATCCAGCCTCTCCTTAAACACTTCCAGGGACGGTGACTCCACCACTGCCCTGGGCAGTGCATCCCAAAGCCAATTTCTAATGGTTTAAAGTGCTGAAGTGCTAAAACCAAACCAAAACACAAAGACAAAAGAAAGATAACTAAGTTGGCTGAGGAGAAAGAAAATGTTATTCCCTGCCTTGCTTCGCGGGCTGCCCTGCAGAGGGACCGATGCCGGTTCGGTCCCGTGGCCGCCGCC
>NW_009728920.1:0-35436 GCF_000703405.1 Apaloderma vittatum | reverse complement strand
GGGCCCGCGCGGGGCCCGGCGGGCCCCGCCGCACCGGAGTGGGAGGGGGAACGGCAGGACCGGGAAAGGAGGATGCGGGAAGGGGAACGGGGAGTGCGGGGGGATCCGGGGTGGCCGCAGGGAGATAAGCGGCCTCCCCGGGGGGTGGTGAAGGGACGCGCTGCGGGGGCGTTGGAGGGAACTCGTGCTTCTGGGCGGAACGATTTGGTTTTCTTTGGTTATTTTTTTTTTCCAAATCCTCGCTTCTTGAAAAAGTAAAAGGAACCTGGAAACCTACCGGTTTAAGTTCAAAGGAAAAAAAAAAAAAAGACTGTCTTGTAGCAAAGAGTTGCCAAGGGCAAACGTTTTAGGCGCTGAGGGCTGTGGCTGTCTTTGCCTGGGCATCCCAAGCAGGTTGTTTGTAAATAAAATTTGGGTAAATGCTAAAATATCATTGTAACTTTTCAAAATCTGGTCAAGGATAGCGTTCTCCAGATAGGTATCAAGTACTTAAAGCAAGCTAAAAATACATCGAATTCCTTGTTTTTGCTTCCCTGTTCGACAGTCTATATCTTGGTGCTCATGTTTTCTCACTTTTACCCTCCTGGTTCTCCCCTCATCCCACTGGGAGGGGTGGCCGTGGTGGGGATGCTGAGTGTGAGGCTGAGCTTCTGGCTGGGTTTAGCCTGCAGCAAGGTCTCTCAAGAACAGGGCATATCAAAAAAAAATACAAAAAGGGAAAAGAAAAAGAAAATAGAAACAAATACATTTAGGATAATGACACTGAGTAGGTCTTGACTGCTCTACTTTCTGCTTTGGAAATTGTTTCTCAGAGCAGCTGAGAAACAGACCTTTCCTTTACCTCCAGTAAGATCGAAGACTGCCTTTGTTCTGCTTGTGGCAGCATGACCAGAGGTCCCTAGCTTAGTGCTGCGGCTGAACCAGCAAGTGCTCGTACACTTCTCTTGCCCTCTCACCTGTCAGGAGATGACTATCACCTCTGAACATGAATTTGTGTATTCAGTCTTCAGTTTCTGCTGGCTTGCTTGTGGACTGATGAACTTCTGAAGATGAATGGCTGAGGTTTCCCTCTGCTGTGCTTTCCTGTAAAGGAAAGTTCCTGGTGATGCCTCAGAGATAAAACTACCCAGATAGTTAAACCAGCTAAAACTATTTTGCTGGAGCTATTAGTTTTGATGACTGGAAAGCAGGCAAGCAGTCCTTGAGACTAGATGGAAAATCATGAGCTAGCCTTCCCAAAGAGGTCTCATTTGGAAATTAATACAAACGTACAGATGAAAGTGAGTCTGACCAGCATGCATGCTCATTCCTGGTTAGTTACAGAGCCAAGACTGCTCCAGGTCTATGTAGTAGCCTCAGTTACATATCGCACTCCTGCTCCTTCAGAGCCGTCTCTCTAGTTTAGCATTTTATATACACTGCAATGTATTCAACTGGGAGATATTAACTTGATTTGCGTTTTTAGATATCAAAATAGCATGTGAATTTCACCCACTGCAATTTTTTGACTCTGTAGACGTGCCCATTACACACTAGAAGGTTCTCGTTGAATACATAGCTCTGCCATTTCTCTCCTCTCTGTATTACTGAAAAGATGCAGAGGAGACGAGATAGGTCTGAATTGTTCTCTGAAGCTCTTACAGCCTGGACAAATAATGCAGAAATGGAGTAGCTGAGAAAAAAGGGAGTGAGCAGTGAGGATCAGCATAAGCCAGAGGGATAAAACTGTCAGTCATCAGCTCTCTTTGAAACTCTGTGACTGACAGGCACCCGGCTCTCGTTTTTCCTCTGTACTGCTGGCAACAGCTTTAAAATGTCAAAAAGCTGCAGCAGATTTAGTCTATCCACTTAGCCCACCCATTTTGTGGTTTTAGTTTCCTATTCTATTTATGAAGAAGTTGTCACGCAATGGCCAACTTCTCCGAGTGGGCTTTCCACTGCATGGAAAGACTCAAACATCCTTCATTCTTTAATGTACAACGGGCCTGGACATCATCTCTCCCTCTGAGGAAGTGAGGGCTTTGGAAAGGTAGGGACATCTCATCTTGGGACATTCCCAGACCTGGACCCAGGCTCTCCAGCACTGCCCTGACATCCCTACTCAGTAGTGTGACATATTTCTGCCAAGCAGCTTTCTTGGTTTAGAGAATGAATCAAAGGATTTCCCCTGCAGCTCCTGGTATCTCTTGTAAGAAGCTGCAATGTGTCTCAGCAGCCAAAGTGCTCCTGTTCCTTCACTTTTGCTCCAGCTAAGTGAAAACTGGCCAAGGCAGAAACTGAATCCCTGCATGGGTCGCAGGTTCAATCCCCGCTCGGTCCCCATGTGTTGCCTGATCTAGTTGAGAGGCGTCCCTGCCCACGACGGGGAGGTTGGATTAAATGATCTCTAAGGTCCCTTCCAGCCTAGGCCATTCTATGATTCTGATTCTATGTATATTGCACCAGGCAGACCAAAAATGAGAAAAGTTTGGGGAGCTTTCTAAATAATGAAAATGGCATCCCAGAGGCAGAAATAGAAAACAGGAAGAAATCATTTGGTTTGCATGAAGTCCTAGTGAAGTGCGTTGCAAGCCTGAGGATTAAGTGCTAAATCTCTTTCTTGGATCCGAACTGCTAACAGTTTTCCATCCCTAACTGAAGCTACTTGCCCATGCTGGCGTTTTTACTATTTTGTTGCTATAAGATTTCTGGGTTTAATAGATAAAAAAGTTTAACTGCATTTCAACCATGTACACTGGCTTTTGATGTTTCTTTACTATTACGAACACTGGAGAGGGCACTGGATAGTGGAGTAACAAGATTACCTTAGTGAGACTGTTAGGACGAGGTCCTTCCCAGCTAACTCAGTGTGGAGTCTCATGTGCTCTCTTGCAGAAGAGACAGAAACAAGTAGTAATCAAATTAGAATGAAGGAAATCTAGCCATCTGCCCTGTGTCATGGTGACCAGAAGTTAAAAGATAAACAGATTTACAAACCTAGTCTCAGTGAGGTTGCTTGTTTTGGTCTTCATATATGTATTTCCCGGGAACTGTGATGGCCTCACTTGCAGCAGATAGCTTTCTGATAAATGCTAACAAAGTTATGAGGAACAAATCGGCCTTCTTACTAATGAAAAGCGTAACAGTAAAAGCTAGGGAAAACAAGTCACAACTGGTTCATCCACTTAATGGAGTTTGATTATTGCCGTTTACTGGAACAGTTGGCTTTGGATCCATGTCCTGGTTTGACAGCACCGGGATAAAAGCTCCCTGAGGCTCCTGGCACTGGTGGAAATCACAGTGAGAGGAAAAGGGGCAGCTGTGCCTGTAGGGAGGAGAGGATGGATCAGGTGACCCAAATGGACCAATCACAGTGTTCCTCCCCATGGTGCTCAGTATATAAGGGCCCCTAAGAACAGCCAATGGACCTTTAGTACCTGCTAAGTGAGTTATTGTGGAGTGATTGTCAGCTCCCCTTGTGCTGCTGCTGCTGTTGTTTGTCTCCTGTTTTCACGTTGCGGAGGAGCGCTGTTCAGTGGGACAGGTTGTCTTGCCCTTTGTCTCTAGGTGTGAGTGACACTGCTCCCTTTCTAGCTTTGGGGGCTTTTTTGGACTATCATGGGGGACTCTGGGCTCAGGTGCTTCTGTCTGCTGCCAAATCCGTTCTGAGATTTCATTTTTTTCCTTGGGACCTTGTTGTCATCTGGAAGGTGTGGGTCCCATGTTAACACATTCTTCTGTATCTTTGAGCTTATCGTCATCTGGAAGGTGTGGGTCCCATATTAACACATTCTTCTGTATCTTTGAGCTTATTTTCTTACTTGTGTATATCTGTATATAGTTTGACATCTTCGTTTTTATTGTTAATATTATTTTTTTCCTTTGTCATTGAAGTGGTTCAGTTTTTTTTTCAACCTCAAAGTCTCTCTGCCTGATATTCCTGTTATCCCCTGCTGGGAGGGTGGTGGTGGGATCCCAGGGAGTGTCTGCTAAAGTTTAGTGGCCGGCCAGGCCTTAAACTTTGACAGTCAGGAGCCTTGAAGATGCAGTTTTATCTATGTTGAGCACTTGAAATGCTAATTTTTAAGGAAACCAGTAGTAACATGACCTAATCACTGCACAAGCTACAGATGATAGGTGGGATGGTTTTGCTTTTACAGGATAGATTTCCAAGCAGTCAAGCAGGTATTAAAAAGACGTCTAGTAATGGGAGATTCTGCATTGCTGAATGCCATGGAAATGTCACGAAATTGTCTGATGTTAGAGAGTGCTCAAGGCATTCAGAACAAAATCTTCAGTTCCCATTTTCTATCTTTTCATCTTCATTAAACATAGTGCTGAGCCCCATTTCATGGGAGAAGGCAGAGTTTCTCTTCCAAATGCTCTAAACCTTAACCGGAGTGTCCACTGCTCAGTAGAGTCACTCAGGATCTCAGATGCAGACTGTGCTGCTTTTCAGACTCTCCAGCCCTGGTAGAAGCAATGGATTTTTCTCTGACTCCCATTTTACGTGTGGTGTTGGGAAGGAAGCTGGCGATTTGGCAAGGACTTCTAAATGTCCTGCTTGCTTGGTTGGCCAGCATGCACACTGGATCTGAGAAAAGCATTAAAATATGAAGATTTTGCTGAGATTTCCTTTGAGGTTAACTCAGAAGTGAAAAAATGGTATTAACCTTAAGATAGATGAGGAAACATATCATGGTGGAAGCAATACAGTAAAACACCTACTGTTATAATGATGTACCACTTCTAGGAGAACGGGAAAAACAGAGTATATAGTATTCAGACTTAAGGCCAGCTGTGATGTAATGTCACACGGCTGTTCTGCCCTGCAGGGATGTTGTGTGTTGGCTGCTCTGTGTCACCAAGCCTTGGGTCAACTTATTTTTAACAGGGGTACTGATACAATCTCGGGAAACATGAGTATTTTTTACTCCATAAGCACATTCCTCATTTTGAAAAGGTTTTGAGAAGCATCCTTAGATCGAACTTGTGTTGCTTATAGACAGGTTTTCATTAAAGATAATAGTGTAAATGGAGTAGAAATGGTGCCTCCTGAGAAGCCTGTTTATGAGAAATTTATTAGTTGGCACACAAATCAGTTGTTTCCTAACTGGGTAAAAAGTGATGGTATTGCTGCACCTCATTGTGTCAGACTGGAATGTGTTACCAGAGACCTGGGACTATTCTGACAAGGGCTGTGAGGATGGGTAGTTCTGACACCTACTTTTTTGGTAAACTAGATGTACAGTTGTCCCAAAAGAACATGATGAAGTATTTGTAGTGGCAATGACAAATTACAGATGTTACAAATACAGAAAGGACACAAATGGAAGTAATTTAATGTTTAACTAGTGGTGTAAGGTACACCAAAGGCATTGTGGACTACCCATCAGTAGATGAATACAGCAGATGGTTTGGAGATTTTTTTTTTTAAGGTAATGCTCACAGTCATGTTTTAAAAGCCATGGGATCAGCTTGCTCACAAACCTCTGCTTCCTTGGTAGTAGACAGCACAGAGACCAGCTCACTGCTGGTTGTAGAGGCTCAGCAGAGCAGGTGACATTGCTGTAGGTGACATTGCTGTGGGTGACATTGCTGCAGGCTCTTTCTCAGCAGCTGCAACAAAGCCCTTTAGCAAGCAAGAGAATGAAAGAAAAAAGAAGTCACATTTCCTATTAACCCCCATCTAGTTCCCTAGAAGTATCTATGCTTGTAATCCTTACAGAAACAGCTTGAGTGTCAGCATCAGGCAGAGGCTAAACTCTAGTTATAATTAATTTAGAGCCCTTCACCAAATGCTTTCATTATTGCATTTTAAGAACCCTAGTAGGTCAGCTCTGGGATGTAGGCACTTCTATTTTCACAAGTTCTGCCCAAAAGAAGAGAGTAGAAAGCTCCTGCAATTGCCCCAGGACAGGTGCAGGACTTCTCTGCTCATCTCCAGCAAGACTGAGTTCCTGATTCAGTGGAATAGCAAGCCACCCTTAAACAGCTTTTACCATTTTCCTTTCCTCTTTGGCAATGCATACCAACTTTGCTGCAATTGACTGCACTGCCTAGCATTGATTTTGCTGACTATTCCTTTCTGACTAATAACTGCTGCCCTACTGTCAGGCTGCTTTTGAGCTACGGCTTAAAAATGTGAGGTCCAGGGAGCTAGGGTACAGGAGGAAGAGTGAGAATAGCATTGAGCAGCACAGACTGCTGCCCATGTTTTTCCGCAGCTAAAAAAAAATATGTGGGAGACTGGGTGTGGATGTGTGCGTTAGAATTTCTGATTGACCATAAAAGCTCTGTGAAAGTCACTAAAATTTGCATTATATCCTTATGGAACTGGGTAAATAATAAACATCTGATTCTATCAATCTATAAGCCATGCAAGATCAATTGTGCATACTACAGAAAAGGTTCACCCAAAGAGTTTTTAAGATTTGTATTTAAAACTCATTTAATTGTGAAAACAATTTAAGCTTTGTTTTCTGTTAGGATGTATATAATCTGTGGTAACTGCTTAGAGTAAAAAGTCTCTGTGGCCACACAGGAAAACATAAGCACATTCGGTTCAGAAGAATTATTCTGGGCTGTTTGTGTATGTCAGTTTAGCAGGAGACAAAGAGAGAACATCGTATTTTTAAGTTCAGTGAGAGAAAAGTAAACAGTCTGGTGCAGTTGGTTCACATACTAAATTTTCACCTTAAAATTTCACTTTTTTTAATCAAGCCAAGCCATGTATGTGTACAGCCTTATACATCAAACAACTTGGAGTAACCTGCGCTATGGTGACTTACTGATGAGGGGGACTTTGACTTCAGCAGTTAACACATGGCACTGGGGAAAGGGGATCCTGTCCTGCCCTGCACTCCACACTTAGTATATGATGGTTTTCAAACCCCTTTAGCCTTTCTATGTATGCTTCCCTATCTGTAAAACTAGAACAGCAACTCCTCTTTCTTTGTATTTAATGATTGCAAAATTTGTGTCTTGGAGGGCCTGAAATATGAACAGAAAAAAACCCCAAGGCTAAAACTAAAATACAGAAATGATCTGTTGAAACACTAACCTTCCTAATCCATGACAATCAAAAAATGCTCAAGTCTTTTGACTTGTGTCACACTGAAGGTGTCTGCATTTTTTTTTCCTTAGAGTTCCCTGCTGATTTCAATTTTCAGGGTAACACTTTCCTTCACTCTCAGCTGCCTGCAATGACATGATCATTGTGAATTTAGAAACCCAAAGCAATTTTCTGCCCTGATGCTGGGCCATGCCACTGTCAGTGTGCTGATTTACTTTGGATGGCTGGAAGACATTGTTTCTTAATGCCAGTTTTTGGAAGGCAGAGCTGATGACCCACGTGTATGACAGAGGCTGCTACTGCTAGAGTCGATACCTGGCTAAGTTTCTGTGAAACGAGCATGGTTTCTAGCACTATGGGAGCCACTGCAGAAATTGCAGATGTTAGCAAATAGCGCTTGCTAAAGCTGCTGTCAGAGACGAGGAGCAGTGCTAGCTTGCCACTTGGATGAATGACTCCTTGCATCATTGACACGGTGATGAGTAAGGCAGAGCAGGATCTATTTTGCAAGGGGTACAGTTAGGACTGTTCCCTTTCTGCAGGTTTCTCAGCCTGCAGAGACCTTACAGTGTTCTAAAGAAAAATGGCGAGCAACATGCACTCAGAGCAGCAACAGTGTGCCTGAAAACCCTTGCTGCAATGCAGGATACTGTTTCCCCAGCAAAATGGATGCAGAAGCCAAGAGCTGAACAATAGCTGCTGGGATGTGTGTCTTCTCTTGGTGAGCAAGGATCTTAATAGCTATGTAGGAGCAAGTCCTCTTCTTAAAACCTAACAGTGCAGGAAAGTCTGTCTCAGCTAAACTGATTCTGGAGGTTTTAAAAAACAGAAGTCTGTGCTTTTTGTTCTCTCTCTCTTTTTTTTTTTTTTTTTTTTTACCAGAAAGGGAAAAGACAGAAATTTTGGAGACAAGCTTAGTGTTATTGCCAGTACAAATTACCAAAAATCTTTATGGTTTCTAGAGGTGACACTAAACATGACAATTACTTCCTACGCTTACTGCTATGTGATCCTGGGCTGATGAAGCTTGAAATGTATATGCAAAACCAAAGCAGAAAAACCTTGACTTGTTGCTGTGTCTTCCTTTTATGGAGAAATGTGGTGTTTTGAATGGACAATGGGATATAGCTGAACGGGTTTAAAGCTTTGACTTTGCAAGAATGTGCCATGTCAGAGCTAGAAATTGCAATTGTTTAAAAGTATGGTGCTTGGAATAACTGTTTTTAAACTCCACTGTACAGATGAGCCAAGGGGGAAAAAAAAGGATTAATCAGTTTTAAGACTTGACAGTGTATGAGCATCATTATATCATTCAGCATATTCTAGGCAAGTAATACCACCCATCTATTAGCATTATTGTTGAAGACAGACATGCTTCTTTCAAAGACCTACAGGCATTGGAGAATTTTCAGAGTAGTTAATTGTCCTTGTTTTAAAATGTTCAAATCATGTTGCCATGCTATTTTAAGCTTCAATTGCTTCACATTCCTACCGTTTTGCTTAGTTAAGCCTGTATTTGCAGGCTAGACCCTATGGATGTCATGACTTTCTTCTGATAAACTTCGATGAATTTTGGCAGTCCCAAATTGAGGAATTCATTCCTCTTTAGGAAAGTGCTTATACAATAATGTAATTTTAACTATTTCCTTGCTCAGGATGTTTTCACATTGTGTTTTCTCTAGATCCTGAGAATGTTTTTCAGAGCTCTTGCGGGAACTATCATAATATCCATAGAGACATTTGTGCCATCTGATTAACGGTGTTAGCCGCTCTTTCCAGAGTCCCCCTCTCCTAACCACTGCACTAACAGTGCATGCAAATTACTGCATCCTCACAGATGCTAATTCACTGCTGGCATCTCCTAAACATTCCTGCGTACCCTCTACCCACAGCTGGCCACTCCAAGAACTCTTTCTGACCCCACTTTTGCAGAGAACATCCTCATCCCAGCCTTGACCAGCAGCCATCCATGCTCCTTTAGTGGTCCTCTGGTGAGGTGATGAGAGTGCCCTGTGAAGTCCAGGGCAGTCGAGCTGCCTGCATCCATCAGCAATGCAGCACGTGTTAGGCAGTTGTTGTGTATTCCTCACCTGGCTAATGGGTGGGCATCCTGGCTGCAGTCCTCCCACCGTGCACACGGCTTGTACCGCACTTTTGCCTGCAGTATTTGGATTTCTCCATCTGCTCGTTCTTGCTGTGCAACAGTTTCCCCAGCGTTGCTGTAAGTCAGACCACAGGTATCCTGCACTCAGCTGCCTGTTTCACTCTCTACTTCAAGAACCCTCTCACTCTCGGAGTCGCAGGCAGCAAAACCACACTTACAAATGATAGTTCCTTTTCCACAAGTCTGTGTGCCCACACCTTGCTATCGGTTTCATCACCATTATATGTCATTTTGATACCTAGGCTTCCTGTTTTTCAAGCTCAAAAAAGCATTTCTTTGTCGTCTTTTTAGTAGTATTTTGCTTTCTATCTTCATGGTTTGGCTTATTTTGTAAACTAGATGTGTTTTTTTTCCTGTAGTATTCACATCAGCTATGTGGACACAGGTGAAATTCAATTTTCAGTGCCATTGTAGTCCCTGTGGCCTCAACATGTAGCTGCTTAGTTCTACTAATCTCCCACAAAATTTTCAAAATCATTGCTTTTAAGGCTGCAAGTAGCCTTGTGTTTGAGTGTAGTTTTTCCTTCTAGATATATGTCCTTGCTTTTGGCTGCATTAAGTACATTAAACGTGGCTAACTAAAGTTTACTGAAGTGTAGTAAAGCCTGGGAACATGTCGGCTCTCTTATTGCTTGGATCTGCCATGTAATTACTAGTTGCCTCTTGTCTGACATCTTGTAGGTAGAATTACAATTTACATGGAAGTATTATGCTCCATGTCTAATCCATTTAATTTGTTTAATATAATTAGAAGACTTCAAGACAAAATAGGAGTAACTTTGAGGATATTTTAAAAAGCCATCAACGAATCACTGTTATTATATTGATGGAAATCAACACCATTTTTTCTGCCTCATCAATTCCAGAACTTGGTTAGCTAACCTGAAAAAACTCTTTTGCACATAAAATAAAGTTCTTAATTTAATTTTTTTTCCACCCAGCTTTTTTTTTTCCTGTGATTATCCTAAGAACACTTTGAAAGTGTATCTCATAAATATGAAGGACTGTTCGCATAATCTAGTATTGGTTTTTAATTTACTGCAAATCCAGATCAAAAGGAAGCAACATTGAAAGCGCTGCAAACTTTTATATACAAATACTTTGGTTCAAAAATTAACTACTATTTAAAAGCATGAATTTATCATGAAAATGCATCTGTGATTGCAAGATTCAGTATTGTGTGCCCTGATCACAAATAATGTTAACTAGGAACGCGATGCCTTTTCAAGTATAAAAGAAAAATAAATACTATACAACTTAATTGTAAGAGAGAAAGGAGGTTACAATGACCAAAGAACTGAACAAAGTGAGATGCTGTAGCTTAGTTACCAACTTTTCAAATATTAATTATCACTGACTTCATTAAGGCATGTTAAATGTCCTTACATGCAGTAACTGACGGTGCAAGGCTTGTTTACCTCACAAAAAAAGAAGCAGCAGACACCAGCAGTTGGCAAATAAGCCCAGGTGAAGTACAAAACAAAACCATGGGATATGTTCCTTGGTTGGCTGGCAGCTGCAGCAAATTACTTAGGGGGCTGGGAGGATCCTCGTCCTTCCATATGAATTGTAGAATCTTAGAACATTTTCAGCTGGAAGAGACCTTCAAGATCATCAAGTCCAATATTTTCCTAGCCCTGTCAACACCTAAACCATGTCCCTCAACACAACAGAATCATAGAACACACAGAATCATAGAATCGCCTAGGCTGGAAGGGACCTTAGAGATCATCTAGTCCAACCTCCCTGTCATGGGCAGGGACGCCACCTCTCGACTAGACCAGGCAACACATGGGGACCGAGCGGGAATCGAACCAGAAGATACAGACTAAACACACATAATAAACACACTGGAGTGTTTGACTAGATGATCTTTAAAGGTCACTTCCAGCTCAGCACATTTTATGATTGTTCTTAGGGCAGCAGTAACTGGATAAAATTCAATGGATTAGAGAAAAAAGTGAATAACTGACTCCCACCTATGAGTTAGAGGCCCCACATTGCAAAAAAACAATTAAGAGATTATGCACAAGGAGTTTAGTTAGGAAACCTTTAGGAAATATTAAGAAAGATTTGGGGCGACTTAAATGAAGCTAGCAGTAGTAGAAATTTTGACTTTTTCACATTTCCAACTATTTTCTTTTACACTGAGCTATAACTCTCCTCTGTCAACCTCCTGATGCACAAAGGTGTTGATAAATGTATTTAGATATAACACTGTTATGTGATCTAGACCTTTATTATAAAAGTAGCATGAAATATTTTACTGTCATTTCCAGTTTTAAAGTCTATGACTGCAACTGAAATATCTGAGAGCGTGACTACTCACAGAAAACACCAGCCATGCAACAAAAACGTTATCTGAGAGAAAATATATTGGCAAAGGTCTTCCTTCAAAAAATACACTTAACCATGGGCCTAGTTTGGACAGTACAAGTCTTAAACACTGTAAAAAAGTTTGTGGGTGGTTTTTTGGGTTAGTTTTGGGTTTTTTGGCTTCTCCTCTTCAAACGAAAACAAATCATTAAATCATTACTGATTTTTTTTTGATGGCCAAAAAAAAGATCCATTAAGTGGGAAAGTGACAGATAGGCTTTGAAAAGAAAAATATCATCTGCCCTGGCAAGTAATTTCTAGAATATCCTGTAATTTTACTGTCCTAAATATCACATGTCATGGAGAAATAGTGAACTGGTATCTTAAGTCCTGGTCAGGACGTCAGATAAGAAAAGAAAAGCTCTCAAGTACACTTTCTGAGTCTGCCACGGTAAATGGGGTGTGTTTGAAGAAGGAGCCTGGGTGTGCCTGGGACAGACATCTCTGCCTGAGCTTGTCACAGTGGCCTGACACTAAAGCCACTGGAGAGGAAGAGACACGTGTGGGACAGGAGTCATGCAGGTGCAGCACTGTGAGTGTCTCCAAGGCTGGGTGAGACGCAGTCCATTCTGCAAGATCACATGGACCTCGCACCTCAGACATATCTTTCAAGAGAAATAAATAAGAACTTCATTAAGTAGAAGAATATTTACAAAACAGAAACAAAATATATACTGGAATGCACTTAACCTCCACAAAAGTCAGCTCAAACTATTACAATAGGAATGAGACCTAGAAAAGACTGCGTTGTATCATGATACATGAAATAGTCCAGCAAAATGTCATTTGTTGCTTTTTATTTGCTAAAAACAAGTGTTTTCAAATGCTAATAATTTGTTTTGGTAGGAATTACAATGTGAAAATCATAACAGCATCCTGTATAAAAATACATATACTTTAAAAAACAAGATAATCTCAAAACCATTCTATTTTACCTTAGAGGTTTATGATGGATGCCAAAAATCACTTATATCGTATCTGGAAACTGTTACAAATGACATATAATGAATAAGTTTTTCAGCTGTGATGGTTCCAAAAATTTCATTGCATTAAGTGTTGTTTGCTTCACCGAGTCCATCACTCTCTTTGGCAAAAGAGATTCTGCATTTTAGAGTATTTCAGAAAATTACTATTCAGTCTTCCATTTCTACGTGCAGTCCCCATTGTTCCTTGAATTGCAGGAGATACGTTTCTTGGTCCTCTGATGACTCATCAGATACCTCTTTCTCATACAGTCTGGACAAAATTCCCTCTTTGTCAGGATCATCACACTTTAACATTCCTTCACACACTTCATTCTCAACACTGGACAAGGTAGGAATATACAGTCTTCCAGTGTGAGGATCCCAATCTACTAATATGACCTGTTCACCCCCTTTCTCTGTGAGGCCCTGCGCTAGTTTTTCCAGCTGACAATAGGATGTCTGCCCAATTTTTTCAGTCTCCAAGTCCACCAAGTTGATATGGGCCTCCCTGTCTGCTGGATCAACCATCTTCAAATTAAGTTTCTCTATTTTCTGTCCCGAAGGAGGATCTGCTACCCTCGCCTCTAGCTGGGGACAATACAGCTGTCCTATTTCCCTATTAACCAAGTCGCCCAAAGCAATCTGTGGCTCACCTAGGAGTTCCCTGGGCACACAAGTCTTCTCTTCGCGTTTCTGACTGTGACTGAAGTCTTCAGTCCTTAAATCATGTTCATACTCTACTGTCCCTGTGTTTTCCTGTCTTAAAGTGTTCTTTGTTCCAGGCTGGCCATAAGATGGCCAGTTCTCACTTTGGTCCCCATCTGCTAAAGTATTCTCTTCATGTGAAATATCAAGCAAGTGTTTTGTTTCCAGTGTTTCTTCTGAGGGCAAATCCTTCCCTTCAGTGCCATTGTAAACAGTATAATAATGGGGAGGTTTCCTTTCTGATTGATGATTGGATTCCTGAGATGGCCTATTCTCATCCACATTAACGGTGATAAGGTTGATGACTATTTTCTCACGTGGCATGAAAACCATTTCCTTGCATTTGTCAGTGTAGTGCCATACCTGGAGAGCAAAAAATATTTTGATGAGTGAAGTACAATAAAAATACCATCTCACTGCTTCTTAGCCTTATATTTTAAAACAGTATGACAGTATATGCTAGATCTTATGAGGAGGTTATTTCAATGTAAGAAAGAAGGAAGTTGATCATAGAAACCTCCAGAAGTGTTAATATGCTCCACTTTTTAAAAAAGTCTACATTATGACCAGCTCTAATATCCCTTTTCTTATCCTCCCTATGTCAAAATAATGATTAGAACATTTCTGTTAAATTCTGTTTTTGTGAAATTCCATTTTTGTTTCCACCAGCATAAACTAAAGTAACTTTGGAGAACACATCAGAGTTGTCCTTGGGTCATGGATTAGAGAACCGATTCCACTCTTAAACTATTTTTTTTTTTTAAACTAGGAAGTGCAGTGAAAACCACATCCCACAAGCACAGGGTCAGATACCATGTTAAGCTATAGCTTAGAGAGAAGTAAATAGTATCAGGTTTCCTTTCAGAGGAGAAGCTACACACTGAAGTACAAAAGAAAAACAACAATGAGAAGCTGCACTTCAGTGCTTCCAAGCTTGAATAGAAGACTAAGATCACTAATTGAGGTACAAGGTAGCCCACAAGGTCCCCCAGGTCAGAAGTGCTGGACCAAAACAAACTGCTTACTCCACTTGCCCCTGACCACATGGTGTATCCATGCAGAACAGTCTCTAGGTTGGGAAAGCCAGACAGCAGCATTAAAATACCAGGTCTATATTAATTTGTTACCTTAAGATCAACTGAACCCAGAAGTGGAGAAATAAAATCAAAGCTTTGAGGTGGTCATAAGATAGCACAACAAACATTAAAAAAAAAAAGAACCTCAACATGCAAATTACACTTTAATTAGAGAAAAAAAACCTGCTAGAATTGGAGTTTAGTCTGCCATTGAATGCAAATTTTTCACTAAGTTGTCCTTTACGTTCTTGGACAGTAAAGAGCTCTGTCCAAGGGAGACCAAGGCATCGTCCCCCACCCTGCCCTCCATCCTAGGATAAAAAATAAAGAATGACTTTTTACCAGGGCTTGTAATGACAAGGGACAATGGTTTTAAGCTGCAACAGGGTAGCTTTAGACTGAACATAAGGAAAAAATTCTTTACTGTGAGGGTAGTGAGACACACTGGAACAGGTTACTCAAAAGAAGTTGTGGATGCCCTATTATCGCAAGTGTTCAAAGCCAGGTGGGAGCAAGCTGGGGCTTTGAGCAACCTGATCTAGTGGGAGGCATCCCTGCCCATGGCACGGTAGTTGGACTAGATGTTAGATGATCTTTGAAGGTTTCTTCCAGCCCAAATCACTCTGATTCTGTGATAAAGCTGGTGCCTCATCAAATGCAGGAGGTATCTCCGTGCACATCTGAACACACTGCAGCAGTAGCTGCTCTACTTCTGAACCCAGAGGCCCTCTGCAAACATTACTCCTGTCATCACTGTGCTGCTCTAGATTTCTTCAGAAAGATTAGCATGTTGAAACCAGCTCCCTTACAACTCCCATCCCATGGTGCCATGCAGATTGGATTAATAAAGTGTTCATTCATTATTGCAAGTGCATGTTTATGGTTGAGCAACTTCTTTAGAGACAGCTGTGAGAAAGTTCTGCTGGACTCATGAGCTGGAGACAAGTAAAATTTCTTTTACCTTATGTGTTCTTTCTAAAAATCGACAAACTTTGCAGCCCTAAGAAACCTGCAAACATTTTTACTTAGCGTATTTGGGCTGTCTGAATGCCAGGATGTGTTTGTTCATACAGTGTTGGATATTAGGAAATGGTGCAGTGTTTGAAAGCATTCTTGAAATCTATATTAAATTATTATTCTTGCATTTAATGAATCTCAGTTGTGATGTTCTTTTCTTGGTTTCCTCCTAGCTGACTCGGACCCCCGGAAAAGGCAGAGCGTGAGTGCCGAGGTTGGCAGTGACCTCCTGCAACAGAGAACACTTACCAGGTTTGTTGGATGTTTCTGTTTGCTGATGTGAATATACCTGTGCACATAATAGCATGTCATTGAAATAAAAAGGACAGCCAGCATGATAGGCAGAACATATCCAAATAGGATTGTTATAGTCTCAGCTGCCGTTTTATCTGTTAACAAAACAAAAGTTTTCATTGTACTGAGCAACTCTTTTATGTATTCTGGTATTAATGTGTGCTTTTTCGATACGGGGTGCAAAATTTTTAGATAAATAAGGAATTTGCAGGATTTTTTTTAGAAAAAATACATTTGAGCTACAGTACAATTTTTTATTATCTAAATTATAAATTATATCCCCAAAAAGAAGTTATAAGCCCTCCCTCAGGTTCTCCTGTTGCTAACTTCAGACTGACCTTGCTCTGCCACTCCCAAACCTCATTTCAAAGTGAAAAAATATTCTCCATTCACTAAGACTCAAAGAATGCAGATCCTTTTCTTCAGATGTACTGATGTACCTTCTACTCAGTAGATCCGAGCTATGTTTTATTAAACACTTTTTCATCAGTACAAGTGCACAGAGACGGGAGAAACAACACTAGCGTTCACTCTCAAAACGGATTAATAAAAAACTTACAAACTTAATCACTACAATTTTGTCTAACTTGCATCTTTATTTTTGTAATTTGCCATCTTACACATACCTTTCAGGGTAGCAATGCAATATTCTTTGGAGAAACCACTGTGCAGAAGTGGTGTGATGACATGTATCTGTGCGCTGACACAGTAAACCGTGTCAGGTTCTAACTGCGGCACAACTAAGGTGTTGTTGCTGATGGAGAAGAACCACTGAAAGACATTAAAAAAAAAAAAAGATATTTTTTCCCCCCTTTACCTCCTTAGTTACTGAAAGGTAAAGATCTTATACATAAAATATGTTAAAAGCACACACATTTTCTGGAAAGAATAATGGATACTGTAAGAACTGCCAGCTGCATCCTTTTTTTTTGAATGCAATCAAAACTCAAGTTATTCATTAGGTCACATCCTCTCTAAATATTTTACCTTCCTTTCAATCATTCTTCTGCCACTACTGAGCAATTTCATGCTTTATATCAAGCAGGACCATGTGCCACCACTAGCCCACATTCTCACGCTGATATTGCAATAGAGCTAAAGCATCACTCCAGCCCTGTCCCGACACATAGGCCAATAAAAGGCACAGGGTACAGTTCCACAAAACCTTTCGAATTGTGATGTTCTGGTAAGGACAGAAGCCTTAGAATAATGGGTGTTTTGTAGACCTTGGAGTCCAAAGTAAAGTAACTGCTGTATGTCAAGCACCTTTATGACCCCTCTCCCCTCTAAAGAAAACCCAACCTCCCCAAAAAAAGCAGAAAAAACTTTTGTCTACCTCTAACTGCTAATCTTGACATTTTAATATCCCTTTTGACAGAAGGTGACTTTTCTGGTGTGAAGTTTCTTTTCAGGAAATTCAGAGATTTGCCAGGCAGACATTGCGCCCGGAGGACGGGATGAGAGGAATGAATGTGTTCGTGACTGAACTTCTCTGCATCTACTGTGTTCACGCTGGGAAGCACTACTTGCTAATGAAATGTAAATCTGCAGAGACACACAAATGAGGATACTCAGATGTGGTGACAAAAGACATGCTTTGTCATAACATATTGTGAGTATCGCCAGTAGACGGACTGGCTGAGGAGCAGCCCTGATGAAGCGGGCTGGGGACAGGCCACAGGCTGAACACGAGCCAGCAATGTGCCCTCACAGCAAAGGAGGCCAACAGCATCGCGGGCTGTGTTAAGAGGGGAAAATGGAGGGGAGGGATTATCCCCCTCCGCTCAGTGCTCATCTGATCACATGTAGAATACTGCGACTGGTTTTGTTCCCCCCAACACAGAAAACACTGTCAAACTGGAGTGGGTTTAGCAGGGATGGTTGGGGCTGGAGCACTTGGCTTGTGAGGGACTGGAGTCTGCCCCTGGGGAAGAATGCATTGCTTTGGGAGAACGTAACAGCAGCCCCCCAGTGTGAGCCAGGGAGGTCATCAACAAGACAGAACCAGGCTCTTCACAGTGCTGAATGGTGGGAGGATGAGAGAAAATGGACATAAATTCAAAAAGAGAGGTTCAGATTGGAAGAAATACTTTTTCCCTATGAGAATAGTCAAATGGTGCAACAGGTTGTGCAGTCTCCGTCCTTGGAGGTTTTCAAGACGCAACTGGACAAACTCTGAATGACCTGGTCTGAGCTCACAGCTTTGAACAGTATGTTGGACTAGAGACCTCCTGAGCTCCCTTCCAACCTGAATGATTCTACAGTTCCTATAAGGCTATGAATCTTCTTTCAATCTTACTATTACAAACCAAGTGCATTTAAAGAAACGCAGATTTAATAGATGCAGTTCTACAGCCTTGTCAAAGCTTACCCGCTTCTTTGTTTTTTTGTTGAGGATGGACACGTTATATTGCAGGCCAGGATACACTTGAAGTAGAGATATGGATTCTCCCTCAGGGCTCCTCTTCCACTTCTCAGGAGCAGTCAGAAAGATCGAAATAGATTTCTCAGTAGAAGATACACTTACCACGGGTGGATCAATTTTAGCTAGAAAAATGAAAACATACAAAAAGCAGTCAAATGCAGCAGAAGCACACTGATTTGACCATGCAAATTCCTGTGGATGATATTAATTTTTTGTAATGTTTTGGAGGGTCTAAGCAGGACTTCAAACAATTCATTTATATTGGTAGAAAATCATTTTACTAGATAACTAAAAGGATCTTTACAGTGAGAAGAGGAACACTGATTTAGAATTTTGCCTAGGAATTCCTATGACTTCCTAGGATAAAAAACCTTGAAACTCAGTTTGCTATAACAAGCTAAATTGTCAATATGTTCCCAGATTATCTAGCACAGATAAGGGATATTGTGCTTTAGAGCATGATTACTGCCTGGCTTAATAGATCCTTTTTAAAATTCGAGTTCTTTATACTGTGGGCATTCTGTGGCCACAGAATAAAACTTCACCATAGCATAAGAGAGTACTATGTTCAGCTCTGGGGCCTCCAGTGTAAGAAAGATGTAGACCTGCTTGAGCGGGTCCAGAGGAAGGTCACAAAGACGATCAGGGGGCTGGAGCACCTCCCCTATGAGGACAGGCTGAGGGAGTTGGGGTTGCTCAGCCTGGAGAAAGAGAGGCCTCCAGGGAGACCTTATAGTGGCCTTCCAGTACTTAAAGGGGGAAGATAAGGTGAGGGGTAATGGTTTCAAACTGAGAGTGAATGTAGATTAGATATTAGGAGGAAGTTCTTTACTGTGACAATGGTGAGGCTCTGGAACAGGTTGCTCAGAGAAGCTGTGGATGTCCCCTTCCTGAAAGTGTTCAAGGCCAGGCTGGATGTCCCTGCCCATGGCAAGATTGGAACTACATGATCTTTAAGGTCCCTTCCAACCCAAACCATTCTATGTTTTTATAATTCTACGATATATAAGACTGTATACACAACACACATATATACAAATTCTGTACTTTTCAATTACTTCTGCCAAAAGTATAAATGTTAGACAACTGCAAAAAAAAAAAACTAATGTCATGTTAAACTTAAAATATCGTATGCTGTGAAGGCACATGCAGTCTGAGTACACGGTATTAATCAAGGCCATCGAATATCCAGCTGTGTGATTAGCTTTCCTTACTGTCTGTAAGGGGGTTGAATCTCGTAGTCTCTATCCAGTCTGAGCACTTCCCATTTAGGAAGGCTTTAACGCTTGCATAGTATTGGTCTTCATAGTCAGAGGTTTCATCGGAGAGGTCACACCATGTTCTGTTGATATTCCTGCATTCTGGCTTTCTAATCCATTTGCCAACACCATATCTATATCGGAAAAGAAAGAGAAAGGAGCTGTACAGAAGCTACTGCCATGATATTAGTCATCTGATAATATAGCCCAGAAACTGATGTTACAACTAATAAAACAAATTGCTCTTCTTGCAGAAATCTGCAATTTCAATGAATTCCTAACTTCAGCTGAGATAAAACACAAGTTTTCCACAAGTTTTTAAAGAAAAATAAATCAGAGGAGGCTCTGTGAAGAAGAGGCCACATGGAACTAACTGGGATGTTACTGATACCAATCTAAGTCCAGTTTTGTTTGCACAGACCAGAGATCTCTCAACTTCAGTCTCCACAGTTTTAGTTTATACTCTAAACACAAAATAACAGAGTCAGGATAACTATTTCTATAAAGGTAAAGAGTTCTGTCAGAATGGTCAGTGGCTCATTCCGGAGATGGATGATGCTCAGGGTCTCCAAGATGAGTGGACAGGAGACTATTCATTCCTGACTGTTACTTCTTTTTCTAGTTTAAAAGAAAGAATACACTGGAATACAATGAACTTCAAAACCCTTCTCATTGGGCATACATGTGCTACCAACAATGCCTCAGTACTGACCAGCTCTTATACGTTAGCAGAAGAAATCAAGATTTCCTTAGAAAATCCCTGCCTAGGTTTGCTCAGAAGCTCCTGCTCCTCAAATTCACATTATTAATAACTACTCTTTGGCTGCTAATTAGTAAGGGGGTGTGGCAGCTTCTACAGGACTGCAAAATAGTATCAGTCACCAGCATTTTCCAGATAGCTCAAGGCCTTGCTCTCCTAGATAGGTGGAAGTACAAACATACAAATATAGAATCATAGAATGTTAAAGATTGGAAGGGACCTCGAAAGATTGACTAGTCCAACCCCCCTGCCAGAGCAGGATCACTGAGGGCAGGCCACACAGGAACACATCCAGGTAGGCTTTGAAAGTCTCCAGAGAAGGGTATTTTTGTAATCAGCACAAAAGACGGCCATACCTGTGACTACAAACTCCTCCATGGACCAGCTGACCCTGCAGAGTCAGCATAGCTTGTGCTCTCGGAGCATTTTACCTTCTACACAATTACTGTTTATTCCACAATTACTGAGCACTCTCCCCTCTTCCAGGAGGTGGACTATGTTGCTCCTCTGTTAGCACAGAGAGCAAGATCTGAGAAGTCTCTAATGCAGAAGCAAGACCTTGCTGGTTTTAGTAGCCAGTTCAAGTAACAGTAAACTTCTGGAGGTCTACATTTGTTTTAGTGGCAGGAAAACATTACTAGACTGAGGGAAGTGTAAATATTAGAGGTAAAAATTGGGGACGTTACACCATCCATGACGACAGTGCTACACCTATTCATAAGCTAAACTTCCAGCACTGTCCTTCAGAAAGACCCAGTGCTCTCTCTGTAGCAATAAACGAAATGGATTCTGACATCCTCACTCAGGTTCCTCGATAGCCTACAAAGGTGCAGACCTGGAAAATATAAAGGCCTGATTTCAATCATGTTACTTGGTTTTCTACAACAGTTGGTAATTTCAGTGGATTTTCTCCTAGACTAGGCTTGTGGGATCAGAAGAAATCTGTGAGGGCTGGATCTCTTAGAAAACGGAAAACTAGATGCTGTTAATGTTCTGTTAAATACTGCATCTCCAGATCTGTCTAAATGTGTACAGAAGGCTAATGTGTACAGATGCCAATCCACAGCACAGCCTTCCTTCGTCCTTGTGTCTCATTTCTCAGGGATGCCCCTGCAATCTTCCATGTTGTATCCCACCCTTCTTTCATAGAAAGAAAGTCTCCCTACACTTTTTTTTCCTAACTGGATCTGAAGTGAGAAGTACAAGAAGTAAAAAACCATATTGCTCAAATCTAACCCACATTTTAGTTCTCCTTTCTTTACTTTTTAGCAGCCGTATCTTGCAGAAAGTTTTTTAAATTATTATTTAAAATGTTAGAATAAAAGTCAGTAGGGGATAAAATAAACAAGACAACTTACACTGAGTACTTCACCTTGTAGAGTACCCCATCTCCTGTGCCTTCTGGTGCTGACCAGTGAAGGACATTTTTCATGTTTACAGATTCAAAATGGACATTCCTAGGGTTAGGCAAAGAACAATACAACTCTCCTGAGAAAGAAAATAAGAAAGGAACAACATACACTAAGAATCTGCTTCAAAGTTAACAAAAAAAGATACTTATTTTTAAATAAGCCATAAAATTCAACATACTTCCTTTCTTATCATTACAAAGTTGTTGGCCACAGAAATAAAGTTTTTTCAAAAGTGTCCCTAGCTAGTGCAGTCTCAAATTCTATCCATATGAGTGTGTTTCTTCCCTAGCAAAAATGACTTTGCCATGTATGACAGACATTGGCATGGAAATATCCAGGGACTGGAAGCTAAAAGATAGAGAGGTTTGGCCTAGAAGAGATACAATTTTAAAACTGTAAAGGTATTTGAATAGCAGAACAATTTAATGTTGGAAACTGTAAAAATATCCTCGATGCATCAATGGACAAACAAGGTAATTTAAAAAAAAAAGACTTGCGGAGTCTACTCCACAAAGATGGCTTTATGACTTCACGCTAGAGAATCAGGCAGGATGATCACAGTAGCCCCAGCACCATCTGATCATCCACGTTGATTCTCTGGAAAGCCAAAAGTGAACACCTACTGATAGGTCACTCCTCTAAATTGCCGTTCATTGCACCAGCTTTTGAAATTAATAAACAAGCAAGCCTTACAATCCCTCACTTCATGTCTTCCTAATACCCACACCTGACATAATAAATTTAACAGAGGTGCACACATTCCTAAATTGCTTGTGAAACGGAGGCCCGGGGACAGAATCCCAAGCTCCAAGCTTTGGCTCCTCCTGCCACAAGACCTGCGCCCATGGGAGCAACCCCACGACCAGCCCTGAAGCTGCAGCTGTAGGGAAGGAGCTTCTCGTTGCCAGTAGCCACAGGAACGCAATGGGGAAGTCACTCTGCGGTTCTTCAGGACTTTTCAAAGCCCTTTAAGCCCCTCCTCCAGGGATGCAATTCTAGTTCTTCAGATAACAAAAAGAGACAAAGAAGGGGGGGAAAAAGCGTATTAACACATCCAGCGGGCAACTGCCTGAATTAACAGTCCCTGACTTTTGTTACTTCTTTAAGCAGACCTTGAGGGTTTTTTCTAGTATATTTCAGTATTACTAGAGTAATAGTGCTCATCCTCCTGTATATGTAACACATAGTTGCTTTTGTAAGTAAAACTCACCACTATTTTCTTGGTTAACTTGCTGACTTCAGGCTGTCTTTGAGCCAAACAGTAAAAGCTTTTCTCTTCAATACATTTATTAAAATAATCTCCTTGCAATTCTGTGGAGACCAATTACTTTAAACTGTCTCAGTGGAAACTGTGGGTTTTCCAAGCCTCTGGCTGTGGGTTAATGTTGAGAACAAACACTGGTGTATGCCTGCATCTGTGTCTTTGGATCATAAAGCAGTTTATGGAGGGTATTTCTAACATTGCTTTCTTTTATCTCTAGCATTTAGCTAGTGTTCAGCAGCTTTAAAATTTTCTTCTAGTTGAAGAACAAGTTTTGTCAAGTATAGCCCTTAGGGCAAGCTTATTTATTTAGAAAAAATATATAAAAAGTTCCATTTCCTTGAACACTTTGACACAGAAATGCCCAGCACCAGTCAACTGGCAAGATCTCAAACTATGGACTCAGTTCTAATGAAATAAAGTTTCAGGCTGCCAGGGGATGTGAAAGCAGCAAAAATAGACCACCAGAAACCTGCTTTACCCTAACATTTGCTTCCAACTGGGAGATATAGAACATAGAAAATAAAAGGTTTTGATGTCCCCCAAAATAAACATCCTCTGCAACTGCTTTAGGTGAAAGTAATCCAAATGTAAAGATGAAGGTACCCAAGAGAGACACGAAGAGTCTAAAACTGGCAACATCTGTTCAGTAAAATAGAGAAGCTTCTAAACCACTAATGTGCATGATGCTAAGAACAAAACAGAAACAGCAGAACAAAACAAAAAAACCTCAGCATTACATGCACTACGAGAAATCACCCATGCACAAAGTTTTATTCTTTGCACCACATCCCAGCACCAAAGTGCATGAGACTTCAGGAAACCCACCAACTACATAATGAACCACTGGGAATAAGAGATTGAAAAAAAATTAAGTAATAAAAATTGAAAGCACACAATGCTACCCAAGCATCCTTACATAAGGCAACCAGGCAATCTGTGGAGAAAGGAGGAAGGGACTGAGGCACAAATAAACTTTCTGCTGCAAATTCCAAGTAGGAGAAAGATCAGGTGCAGAAGAGCTAAAAATGTCCCAACAGCTCACTTTTCACACTTTTTTTCTTTAAAAGTTTTTAAAATGTGTAATGCCTATCAGGCTAATCCATAGTCACCGAACTGAACTGGCTGGAGGCAGTCAGCTTATCACCAACAAGGGAAATTACTTCAATTGGTTTTCTCAATAGTTTTTTGTTTGCCTGTACCTTTTGATATTTGTTCATTCTGGCATGAAAACACTTGTATTCCTTGAGCACATCTTAAAGCAGCAAGAGTAATGCATTTGTCTGTTACATCAAAATATTTTTAAACTAGTAACATGCAAAGGTGGTTTTTCTGCCACTATTTTTTTTTTTCCCAAAAGTCCCTCCTCCCAGTGTGGTTTTTGCTGTGGTAAATGAAGTTTCAAAACAGAAACACTGACTGCAGCAGATGAGCCAATCTCAGCACGCAGAACCCACAGACTACATCTTTACAAGATCTAAAGCATTACAACACTGCCGGAGTGCTCCCACCTGCCCTCGACTCTGTGTGATTTGGAAGGCAGAGGGACTGAGACCGTTAACTTTCCATTTGCTGCAAAGGCAGAGATTTGGTTCCTATTTCTGGTCTTGCCCCTTTAGTAAGGGCTTCAGCTTACCCTTACATAAATCATGCAAGCTCGGTTTTGTTGGGTTTTTTTTATTCCTCAATTCTGCACCTGTAAAACATGAATAAAACTGCCATGTTCCACTAGTTCTTCAGGATGATTTAAAAGTAAACTCCTTCATGTCTATCTGACAATCAACAGTATCAGGAGGCATGCGTAGAAAATAGATCATACATAGAGCTTTTATGTTCCATGGTTATCAGTCATGAAAGCACTCAAGTATTTCAGTATCTTGTCTTTAAACACAAAGTATGTAGTTATATTTTTATTTTATTTCCATTAACCAGGAATAATGCCATGGGTGTCACATGAAGTATTTTCAGTTTGTACTAGCCTATGTGAGAGCAGAAATCAGTCATACATGTTGCTTTGCTAGGTTTAGTGTGTCTTATCGACAGTCTGCAATGGCTGTCATCACTTCCCAGTACAACCAAGTCACATTACTTATTGCTTGCATGGAAAAACCCTTATTACTGTCTTTGGAAACACTGCAAATCAAACCTTGAGTAATATCATTCTTTACATCTTCACAACTCTGCACACCTGGATTGGAAAGAAAGCAATAATGTAGGTTTGCAAACTTCACCACCACAAGGAAGAGCCAAGTCCTGATCTTAGAATAACCTATTGCAAGACTCTCCAAAATAGACATGACTTAGCCCGAAAACACCTTCACACGTGAGTGAAAAATCCCACTGACGTCAGTGAGATTATTCACATGAGTAAAGGGCTGCATGACAGGTGCCCCATCTACCTCTTTATGAAAGCGTGTGCTGTGTTTAAAAAACTGGTGAGATGTAATCACGTAAAGCTGTCTGAAAGGTATGTGCCTCATTTGAGTCAGCGCCGTTCAAAGCTTGGGTTTGGTTACAGCCATATCTATATGCACGTGCATACACACACATATACACAGATACAAGTATAACTACATATAATTTCCATGTTGCAGCTATTACCTGCTCAGTGTATCTGCTTTTTATCTGCTAGGAGGCACCGCTGCCTATCTCAGTGACAAACAGCTGTGTTTAATGTCAATGCTGCAGAACAAATACAGCTGCAACTACCTGTGTCCTCACACTGTAAAAGTATTTGCTCACTCCTCTCTTGAGCTGGGTAACCTAGCAGCTGCAAAGCATAAAAATACATAAAAACATAGATTATTTTTCTGCATGCTGGCTAAAGTTCTGGGGCGGGGAGAAGGCAGAGAATCTACTGAAAGCTGACCTGTTGGCCCAGAAATGCCTCCTGTGTAAGACCTGTTGTTGACTGCACCGCCCTCAAGCAGAGCAATCACCTGCTGTATTGTACTGTGGCATGACTACAAAGGTGTAAACACGGAATTATCCAACCAAATAAACCAACTAAGAAGGTCATAGGGCTTCTCTAGACAAATGTAAGATATAATTTAAGACAGTGAGTGTCCTGAGAAGCCTTAAGACAAAAAGGCAAGTCTTCCTGCAACACAGCTTTCCCCAATAGCCACAGGGGTAAAACCCAGAGACTCCTCCCCTAAGGTCGTCTTCAAAAACTTTGTCTTCAATTGCTGTTTTATTTTCACATGCAAAAGTGGCCCTTGGGAACATCTCTGATAGAAGCTGCTCCTTTGTGCTGGGCACCAAATTTAGAAGCATCATTGCAGGCACTCCCTGTGCCTCACCACTTCCAGCTGCCACTTGAAGGCCATAGATCTAACCCACACTTACACACCTCAGAGAGAAGACAGCCTTGCAAACAGGCTGAATTCCCACTTCACCTTTTCCCACTGGGAGCTCAGACTCACCAGTGAAGCATCAAGCAACTCAGGAGCAATCTTGGACACAAAACATTGTTTCTGGTGATGCTATAAGCTGCTGCCCTTTCTTTGAGTGACTTCCACCAAACTCCTGCATAATCCTGCTTGCTCCTTCTGTGTTGCTGCTCTTCATTTTTAAAGGAATTCTTGCCTTCCTTTCTTCCTCTAGCTCATCTGTTTCAATGGTGGTGGTGTTCTCAGTGACAACTATTTCCTCAAACACATGCCTCAGCATACTATTAAAAATGGCCACAGCCAGAACAAATGCCCATTAAACATTATGTTGGGTGGCACTCGCTAGCAGAGGGTTGGGGCTGTCTTTTTCTGGCACATCTGCAGCCTCAGCAAGCTGGCACTGGCTGAGGGAGTACACCGAGTGCTAAACAGGGGAACACTGCCAAAACTAGAGAACTGGAGTTACCAAGAGGGAAGGGAAACCCAGCAAAGCCAGGAATACATGTTAGCAAATGTAATAACCTGCTATTAGTCATCTTAGCAGCAATTCAAACAAATGAGTTAATTTTTTTAAAAATTAAGTAAGCTTTAAAGTTTTTCTCTGTGTGGATTCTTTCAGACTGAACAGGCTGGATAATGAGGACAAGGAGGAAGAGAGGCAGTCAGAGTCACTACAGCCTAGCTGCCTTTCTTCTGGGGGGTTGCTGGAGTTCTGGGACTGCTGGGTACGAGAAACTCAATGACTTGAGCGGCGCTGGTGGGAATGTGGGGAGGAGCACAGAGGTGATTTCCTCTTCAAATCATAGCAGATCTCCAGATCTAACCACAAAGCACACTCTTGCCCTCCCAGAACAGGAGCCCGTTGCTCCCATTACAGCCTGTTCAGTGAGGGCACAGCGGGGAGAAAGACGGGAACAGAAATGGAGATGTAAAACTACAAGAACACCAGGTGGTGGAGCAGATGGAAAAGCATGAGAGAAGAAACGGGGAAACATGGAACAAGGATAAGACTGTAGCACACAGGGTTTGTTTTTGAAGAAACAGGCAGGGTGCCACTGGAAAGAGATGAACCTGAGGAGGTCATCTGGGGAATGAGTGCAAGTGGAAACAGGGTCCGAAGAGCAGGAGAGAGGCAGAAGGGAGACTGAAGCTGTGGCTTGCCCTGACATGCTCTCCTCCTCCATGAGAAATCTTGCATTTATTTTTCCAAATCATGTCCTAACTTATAAAAACAGAGAATATTGGTCAATGAACATTTCACACTCAGTCCAGAAAGACCCAGCTTCAGAAAGGAGAAGAAAGTCTTCGCAGTCCATTGAAGACTTTCTAGGAGACAGCTGGAGACGGCCATGGCAGCTGACATCCATTCTTTTTTGCTAACTCACACTATGTTAAAGGTTTGCAAGTGCAAGCATAGAGCTCACACTACCTAACCATGCCTTGCTGCAGAAACCTTTCCTTGATGCATTTAAGCAGGAGAAAGTTATTGTAGGTATGTCTTCTATTAATTATGAGTTAACTATACTGACCTGAATCAAGGTGAGTGAAATTAAAGGTGTGCTTGTCTAAAATCACTCACAATCTCCTAAGGCTTTCAGAGACATAACCCATCAGAGGTGTTTTGTGTTTGGCTTTTTTTGTTTGTTTGCGTTGGTTTTTTAAATTATCACATTGAATGAGTTTTCTCTAAGTTTGGAATGCAAAAGCACTTTTTGTCAAAAAGAACTAGATTATTTTTAAAAGCCCAATGTTGACACAATAGCTGTTTTTAAAGAGATGTTTTTAAGTACTACAAAATATTAAGAATAGACCAAATGACAAGCATTTAATTTTGAGGATTTTCTTTTCTCCCTAGAACATATTTAGCATTACCCATTTATTAATACTAAGATCAACCACAACCCAACTGCCAAGAAAATGAAAGCTTATTTAGAATACCTCTGACATCTTACATTTGTTTTTCAAGATACTCAAGGGTTAAGTAAGTTTTCTCTTCAAAATACTGTAAAAATTATGCTGTCTGACTGTTATCAGCTAAATCCTGATCCATCACATTTTGGAACACCCCTAATCCATTCTTACCTAAAAGATGCACTTTTTACACATAAACTGAGCAGAAATTAGTTTTGGCTTTCAGCATTTAGTGCTGGTTAATATCCACCAGGTAACAACAGTCCAATTAGAACTGACAGCATTATATTTATTGCCTAATAGGTGTTGCTCCTTGCTTCCTGACCTACCGAAGGCTTGTCTAAAGAATGTATTTTGTTTTTCATGGAATTCAAACAAATTTAATTAGTGAAATCCCTGATTCCGAATCTCCTGAAGCAGGAGATAGAATATGATGTCAACAGAGGATGAGCACTTGTCTTCCGAAGGTAAGACAATCCTCAAAAGATGCAAGTCAAACATTGCCTTTTCCATCCAAGATCTGAGAGGAAGGACTACAGGCTTCCAATGCCTTGGTGATCCAGCTGCCAGGGTCACACGGCCACCTCTGTCTGATCATAAATTGCTTGTTTCAAGTTCCCAGCTAGGGCTTGCAAACAGCAAGAGGCAATTTTAAGTTCACCCCATGGGACAGCCAGACAGCTCCAGGCTTGATCTCTTGCATGGTGCTGGAGGCTCTCTGGCAATACCCCAGCAGACATGAGGCAGCCTGCTCAGCGTCTCTGCTACTGAAAACACTTGCAAAATTATTTTTTATTCTTGTGCTCCACATGTGACAAAGGACGTAAGCAACTCTGGGAAGCAACTGCTTGTAAAGAACTCACAAGAAATGAAGGTTTCCTGGGGTACCACCCATTTCTGTTGGTCTCCTGTCAGGCACGGGCTGATGTGTTTTGAGGCACTGTATGACTGTTCACAGCATACCATAGTAATTTCAGATGTGAACAAGTCAGTATCTAATTATAGGTATAGTAGTGTTTTTAGTATCCTTCCCGAACTCAACAAACATTTTTTTGTCAAAATCACCAGTTATGATTTTTGGACCCATTTACCCAGCTAGATTCAAAGTGATTTTGCTGCACAGAGGAAGTTATTCAGCATAATCATCTACATCTTTTACACATAAGCTATGAAAGACTGCTTCAGCAGTGCCATTAAGGGTGGTAACACACCCACAGCTGGATACAAGGGACAGTGTGGTGTCACCAGCATTCAGGGGAAGACCCAGCACACTTTGCTGAGGTTAGGAGCCTGACCACCACCTGTGCTGGCAGACAAGTTAGCTTTCAGTCACATTTGAGCTACTGCAATTTGATTTAGACTCAGAGAGCCAAGCGGGTCTGTCTGTACCTGTCAGCTACTGTCTTAGAGTGGGGAAAAAGCTCTGTCAGCAATTACATCTGTCTCAGTCTTCTCAAGGCACAGCCAGTTTGCAGTGCTTCTGAGCCACATCCTGTACATTTTGACTGCAGTATCCCCTAAGAACAGCACTGATGTACTTTCAAAAAAGACGAGGAAAGCCAAGAGAAGTATTTTGCAAACCAGATCACAGAATCATTGAATGGTTTGGGTTGGAAGGAACCTGAAGGATCATCTAGTTCTAAGCCCCTGCCACTAGACTAGGTTGCTCAAAGCCCTGTTCCTGAACACTTCCATGGAGGGGACATCCACAAGGGGGCGACCTGTTCCAGTGCCTCACCAGTCCCATAGTGAAGAATTTTTTCCTAATATATGATCTAAATCTATCCTCTTGCAGTTTGAAACTGTTATTCCTCATCCTATCCCTACACTCCAAGATAAAGAGTCCCCCCTCCTCTTTCCTGTAGCCCTGGAAGGCTGCTGCAATAATAAATACTAGCTCAACTGCTTCTACCAACCTTTCCTACTAGTTAGTAGGAAATAAATTAATCCCTTTCATCTAAGAGCTGTAATATCCACTCTTGTGTGTCCTGATGCACAGAGTGTGGTTAAACTCAAAGGCATAAATCTTGGTAACAGCTTCTAAGATCCTTTCACCTCCTGAAACAACATTCTTCTCTTAATTCTCATTGGTCACATTCCTGTTTCCATCACAGAAAAAAGAAAAAAAGAGTAGAAAATGAAAGGCTGAAAAGTAGCGAAGATATCAGGTGAGATTTAATTCAAGGTACTGGGGTGTAAAGAAAAGAAGAGACTATAGTCTTCCTCCTGTCCCTTCATTGACCTTAATATACTCTTGCAGGAGCCAGGCAGACAGGAAAAGTCATCTATTTTTCATAAGGAAGAGATACAGTTTATTTAATGTCTTCATATGTAAACTATCCTGTACCTCCACTCCTACAACTTGTTCCCTTTTCTTTCTATTACCTAGTTTTACTATACTGTTTTAAGATAGGATGAGCAATGGATAAAAACTTGCAAGTTACTGGTACATCAAGTGTAAAGCACAGATCTGTACATCATTTAAACACAGCACTCCAGTAAAACCTCATTTTTATCTAGAGATGGTCCTGGCTTCCAGAACTCAGGCCCTTATAAAGCTAAGCTTCTTACAATATGGGACCTCTTGTTCGGCTCATAAAGGGTGATTTTTCTCTCTCTTAGCTATTAATCCCATAGATGTAGATATTCAACACCACTTCTTGAAGAGAAATCAATCAGTAGAAATAAATCTGTACAAGCCACAACTATAAAAACAAGCATAAACTGGAACCACACATGCACAAATGACTTGTATAACCCTAACCACCTGCTTCTCTTGGAATTAAGACTATAAGAGCCACTAGAAAACAGCAGCCATGGAAGGGTAAGCTTTTCAGCTACAACAGTGAACCTGAATGTTTGCATGGGGAACTGCAATGTACATCTAAGTTTTTTGACTTTGGTCACAAATCCCAGCGTTTGAGGCTTCTCTGTAGAATGAACTACGCCCTTTAATCATTTCCATTCCTGATCAACAGGCTATAAGAACTTGTCAAGCTGTGGAAATGACAAGCAAAGCCAAGCACGAGGGCACAGATCACAGCATTGTCTGAAACAGGCTGGCATGAAATTGGAAGTTGGAGATGAGAAGATAGGATTAGCTTTTTGGCTATATGAACGTGACGTTTCTCCTTCATATACTGTAGTCCTCCTTATGCCAATATGCCTTTTTATTTATTTCTATGTTACATTTATTCTTCTCTCATTCACACTGGCAGAGAGACAGGAAATATAATGTGAAAACACTCAGATCAGTCCTCCTGTATCCTTCCACTCTTATTTCTGAAGCTGAATGCCCTCTCTGGTAAACACACAGATTATCACTGTCAAAAAAGCAGTTCAATCTTGCTGAGTATATAGATAAATACTAGGTAATAGGAAATAACTACATGCACAATTTTGCCAAGTTTTCTAAGGCTTCAAAAACTTTTCCCTACCGCTTTTCTCATCTCTCCTGATGCATGAACATGTTTTTAATTCTTTGAGTTACTCATCTAATCAAAGAGAATTGTCTGTGAGTTCTTACCACATTTGGGTAACATACAGCCACACTTCAAGTGCAATCTATAAACTTCCCAGGACATAGATGTCACAGAGTATATTCACAGCAAGATGAGCATATTTATTATGCACACACTTCATGCTTTAAATATTAAACAATTTGATGCTTCAGCACCGTATTTAATACTTTAGCTAATGCTTATAAGATGTCTATGAAACAGATGAGCCTCTTCTCAGATCCAAAATGTACCTTAAACCACCTTGTGTCAATACTGAAATATCTCAGCACTACTCAATTTGGAATCAAGCACTTCATTTCTGTGCTTCGCAAATTATGACTGGTGTTCAAAAAACATGTATACATGCCACACTAAAAGTGGCTGTTCAGGGTTTGTTTCTATCAAAATACGCTGAGCAAGTTGCCTCTGCTATCCCAGTTTTTTCGGGGAGGGAATGGCAAACAGCAGTGCCTACCCTCCTTTTGAATCCAGGAGCAGCACCCACACAGGGACTTCAAGTTTTTTAAAGCACTGTGTGTATACTGAATGCAGGAAGCCTTCTCAAGGATTCACTATGGATATGAGAGGAGGAAAGGAAGGGGATTATTAGCACTAGAATATTGCCAGGTTGCTGGATCATTTTAACATGATATCTGGGCATCAGTGTGGTCCCTGAACTGCTCAATGGCTTAACTGCAAAGTCCATACCATGACTCCTTTTATCCTTTAATTATGCATTTCCCAGAACAACATCTTGATCAGAATGGCTGGTTTGTACATTTCAGTGTTCTAGTAACTGAAGGAAAACATATTGACATTTGCTTAAAGGGAGATCTGAAGCTGTTTCTCAAAATATTTACTGGTAAAAATATAATAAAATGTAGATGAAAGGCAAGTAAATTAAATCAGATGGGTCAATGCAGACCAAACAACTTATGCAACTATTAGAACACATTAAAAGGGTCGCATAAGAAGAAACATAGTATAGCCACATACCAACACCAGTGAGATCTAAGGCTATGTCTGTGTTAGTGCGTAATACAACCCCATATGAGCTGGTCTGTTATATGAAAATGTTGGCATTGAGAAATCTTGTCCACGCTATCCATATTCCACGTTTTTTCTTTTTAACATTGGACTAGCTCTACTTGCATTAGATATGCTGATCAAGCACATCTTCCTGGGCAGCTTCATCCATAAAAATTCCACTTCTAAGACTGGTCACAATATAGACAAAAGCACAGTAAGTGAAATGATTGAGAGATTTGCTCCAAAAAATCACATGCCTTACCTGAAAGAAAATAGTAAACATGCCTTAAATATATCAAAATGCTTCCACTTTTGCAGTAGAGCATTCAGGCTCATTTCCCTTTCCTCAGTTTTTAATATATTGTAGTACCCACTGCATTCTTTCTTCTGTAAAGATCTACAACAAAGAGACTGGACTCTAGGGCCAGAAATGTAAAGATTTTTCTAACTGCAGAAGACTGCTTTAGGGAAACCTCCACTAAGAGCACGGGAAAGCATTTAAGGTGGACCTTGGTAAATGCATAGATTAACATTCTACTGCTTCCCAAATTCAGGATGTTCCTTCCTATCCTTATGAGTTTCTTGCAAAAATTGCTAAAACCTCCCACGTGGTAAAGGTGAACATGCTACATTTCTTTACTCTTTTGATTAAACAACAAAATTTTCTTTTTTTTTGCATTTGCTTTTCCATTTTGCATTTTCTGTGCTTTTTTTAATTTGTTCTAGAGTAGAGATTTGTAAACAGTGAATGAAACACCAATTTACAGAAATCTCACTGAAGGGCAGCAACAAGTAAAATTTTTGTCCTATGCAAAAGCAGGTAACACTCAGATAGCCTGTTTGGTGGGCACAGATCGTAAGACAGCAGCGCCCTAGAACAGAACACTGTCAGAGACTGCTGAAACCAGAGACGTAATCCAGTTAGGATAAAATTGTACCCACTAACACACAGAGTGAAAACAAAAGGCATTTTGCAAAGGTCATACTATAAGTTACCATTTAAATGCTGCTGCCACAGAGTTCAGACAGGAATTCAACAAGAGATCCCAAGGGGATGGGCACAGCTCATATCCCGTAACATGCAAGAACCCAAGTCTGTGAAATTCTGCGGCAAAACTACTTTTCATGCACTTGGGCCTCAGTATAATCTGTTCCTATTTGGGGCAACCATGGTATTTTCAGGACTGTATCTGCTTATGACTTGCAACTCAGGCTTCTTCTGTTGAAACAAAGTACCCAAAAGGGACTCCTCTACCTATCATTGCACTTCGGAGAAAGAGCAGGAACACTGCTGTAACAGCTCTGCACCTCATACAATTTTTTCTGTTATTAGCAAAATACCACTAGGCTTTACTGTCTCATACTGATAAGAGGTGAAAATGGAAGCTCTAAGCCTTCAGCAAAAGACACAGCTCTCTCTTCCATGCTGTCACGTCTGACTGCCAACAAAAAGCTGAAATTATGTCCAGCTAAAACCTCAGGAATGTGCAAACATGCTCCCTTCTCCCGTGAACAACCATTAGACAAAAACCAAAAAATCCCCTTGACATTTTTCTAAACCTTCTTTGGAATCAAAATCAGTAGTAATCAAATTTTAATTTATTTTTTTAAGGGCAACTGAATGCCAGTTATACAGATTTTCCAAAACAGTTGCAGCTGACTTAACATGAAAACAATATGGTCAGTTACTGAAAAGACACCGCCATTAGTACCTCTGAAAGCCACTCAAAATCACTGAAGCATAATGGAGCAGTTTGTCAAGAGTGAACTGGGACACAGTGCTACTCAAGAGCATTCAAGGTATGAAGAAGCCTCCTTACTACCCTCTAGCTCTCATACCACCTAGAAGTTGGGCTACAGATTTAAATGGGAGCAGACTCTATCGCGATATATTTAGTTTTGGAGGCAACACTTGCAGCAGACAAGAGCACGAAGACTAAGTCAGTTTCTCAGAAGATCTTCTAATCTCTGCAATGCCTTCCTTGGTTTTATACTCGAAGGGTATAAAAAAAAAAGAAGTCATGTGTGATGCTTTTAAGCTTTTATCAGCACCAGGGGACCCACCACTCACGCACATTCGACAGCTGCGGTTTACAAGCTTGTTCCCACTCGGTAACACCCTTGCCCAGGGCAGAGAGAGTTCTGCTATCTGAGCGGCTCCCACAGCCCACTCCAGCTGCCACCCTTCTTGCTCCCTCTGCCTCCTTGTGCTGGGATGTGCGGCTGTCGGGGAGGAGCGCTCCGCTCTGCAGGCGGGAGAAGGGAATCGGGGCCACTCGGGGCACCGGCACGTGCAAGCTTGTTCCCACTCGGTAACACCCTTGCCCAGGGCAGAGAGAGTTCTGCTATCTGAGCGGCTCCCACAGCCCACTCCAGCTGCCACCCTTCTTGCTCCCTCTGCCTCCTTGTGCTGGGATGTGCGGCTGTCGGGGAGGAGCGCTCCGCTCTGCAGGCGGGAGAAGGGAATCGGGGCCACTCGGGGCACCGGCACGTGAGCTCAATCCCTCTGCCAAAACCCCATCCCGCCATTTGGTTCAACCTGTGGCTACGCTGGTCAAGTCAGGGCTCTGGGGATGGCGACTGTCAAGCACAAACACCGAAAAGATCTGAGGAACTACCCAGCTGCATACAGCACAGACTAGCTCAAGGGCACGCCGTCAGCTTAGAGCTGAAAGTAAATCAAAACGCAGTTTTGTAAAACCTAATTCCAGCGTAACCGCGGAGGAAAGAGAAAGATGAAGCAACGCTGCAGAAATACTCAAACCCTCTTCCTTCAGTTAAGTAACACGAACACCAACTAAGGGCACCGCTCTCCGACGCGGGGGCGCACAGCACC
>NW_009728919.1:17152-19422 GCF_000703405.1 Apaloderma vittatum | reverse complement strand
CTACTCGGCCGTCGTCTGCAAGGTGTCCTTCTCCTCTCGGTTCTCCGTCCCGCTTTCGTCGTCTTCGATTTCTCCTTCTTCTCCGCTGAATTTGTCATGAGCCCACTTGGGGCTGGTGCTCGACTTTCGGAACATGAAGCGCCCTCGCCCGCGGGGGAAAGCGCCCCGGCCGCGGCCTCTGTTCACCCACTTGTCCGCGCCCTCGCCCTCCCGGTCGTCGTGCTGCACGTTTTTCACGAGGTGAGACAGACAGCTGGGGCTTTCACCGCTAGGGCACTTAGGATGAGCTAACACGGAGCACACATACGTGTTTCGGTACTTCAGACACGTACCAAGTAGTACTTCTTGCTCTTGGGTGTGTATTCCGGATCCCACTCCTCATCTCGGCTTCGCTTCTGGAAGTCGTTGTTGCCGCCGCTGTTGCTGTTGTTGTTGCCTGAGAAGTTGCCTCTGCCCCATCCTCTCCCTCGTGCTCTGAACTGCTGCAACAGCAAAACACAGAAGAGAAATGTACGGGCTGCAGTGGCAGCGCCCTCCCACCCCCCAGGCGGGCACCCAGGAGATACAAGGGCTGCTTTTTGGCTGCTCTGGGGATTGATACTCGGGGCAGGGCGGGGAGAACACTTACAAAGGTCCCTCTTGCTCTTCCTCTCTCGTTGGGCCCAGGGAACTCTTTAGTCCCGAGCCGGGACTTGTCGAAGCCTGTGGTGCCTTCCTCCCTCTCCTCAGCCTCCTCGGGATATTCTTCCGCTTTGGCTGAATGAGAGGACCGCGAGGAGGATGAGCTGGATCTGGATCTCTCCCGTACCCTTCGGTGTTTCCTGTTCCGGTGAGAGGAAAAGGAGGTGAGGGGCACACCGGCAGGGGCAGCGGCTCAGCAGGGTCAGCGGCTCAGCCGCGACCTGGCTGCTACAGAACCATTTACTCACTGCTCCCCTAGCGACGCTCTGCTCCCCTCGCCCAACCACCAGGAGGAAGAGCCGCAGTAGGAGCTCAGGATCAGCGACGACACACAGATCTAACACAGGTCCCAAGTCTTCTCGAGGAAGAACTTGTCGCTTCTAAGGTGTTTACACCATCTACGTGGAGATGAGCATGCACCCACGGAGTTTCAGTCAGGTGGAAAACTAAGCTAATAGGAAGGATTTAAGCAACACCAAAGCCGAGGCATTTAATCACGGCTGTTCTCTGTAACACAACGGGAGCAAGAAGGAAAAGCGACTCACCCCTCCTCTGACACATGGAGCCTTCTTATTTACCTTTATCAATTACTTAGTGTTTCAGAGAGATAGAACAGTATCGAGAAGACAGGCAGAGGAACAACTCCTGCCATCGGAGCGGTTACGTCACGAGGTGCACAACCGCGTGCACACGGTGTCGGCTCCAACCGTAACAGCAGAAACACGCAAGGCAGAAGGAAAGGGCTGTGAGGTTTCCTACATACTTTTTCTTTGAGCCTTTGTGACTTTTCTCCGTTTTCTCAGTCGATCTTTCCCTTGAGTGACTTGAATCTCTCGAGTCCACCGATTCTCTGGATTTATCGCGTTTAAGATCTCTTTCCTTATGTTTTTTACGGCGTTCAATATCAAGGCGCAGGTCAACAGGGTCGTCCTTATATTTCCCTTCAGCCTACAAAGGCAGGGAAGAGGGGAGAGCTCAGCACCGAGGTTTCGGCACGCTGCTCCAGCACCATTACTCTACTTCTCACTGCTCAGACTTCTGGAGAACAGTGGTTTATCTGACTGCTAGTCAATAACCCATTTTAAGATGTAAATTAATACACTATTAAAACAAGCTTTTACTTGTCAGAAGTCATTTTTCCTACTGCACTGTTAACTTTTATTCTCCTCTTTTAAACAGCATTACAACAAACAGCCTGGCAACAGGGGAGGGAGAAACACGGGAGCTGACACTGTTTGTACACCACAGCCAGGGAGAGCTGAGAACCACTTGGAAATCCGTCCAGCTGAAGGATCAGAACTACGGCACGTCAAAAACGTCCAACAGCCCACAGACGTTTGTTACCAACCGGGCACGCTCGCTGCCCCGCTGACGGGCATCACCGAGCAGGGTGGAAGGAATTTGTACCCCGGGGTCTGGAAGCAGCACTTCAGGAGAAGCAAAAGTTTGCTGCTTGGAAATACCCAGGCAGGGATCACTGATCAGAGGGGTTACAGATGGAGGCTGCTGAAATGCGGCGACCGAGTGGCAAATGCCAACGTCTCGCTGCTCCCGAGCCCCTGGTCCGTCTGTGAGGGAGATCTGCCCCA
>NW_009728919.1:2750-17074 GCF_000703405.1 Apaloderma vittatum | reverse complement strand
GGGTTTCTGCACACAGTCCCAGCAGGATCAAGACCCTGGTGTTGGGCTCAGCAAAACCCAACCAGCTGTGTGAAAACACCCACTCAGCTAGCTTTTGTCTTCCTTTTTATCCCCTACACCATTAATTTAAAAAAATCTGGTAATGCTTGCTCTGACTTCTATTTAAATTGCAACTTAAATAAAGGACTCAGGCAGTTTCTTCTGACAGCGAGAAGCTGCGTTACCTCAGCAGACTTTAAGGGCAGTGGCACTTGGACACGACTCTCTGACAGCGGTCGTGGTTCTGCCAAGCACTGACCCGCTGCGCGCGGGCTCTGTGAGCCACCACGGCCGTGCTGGGCGACGGCGACTTGGCTGACACAACGCTAACCTTGGCAACTGCATGACTGGATACCCGACACACATCATATTAATCGTCTCGAATGAAATACAAAAGGATTAGTAATTCTCTAGCTATTAAATTTTTTACTTACATGAGTTTCTAACCACTTTTTTGTTTAAATAAATATGTCAAATAACGCAGGAGCGAGAGCAGCCGTTTTGGTTTGGTATTTTGCTCTTCTACTTTCCCCAGGCAAAGAGCTTTAATTTCTACTCTGAGAATAAAAGTGCTCCCAACACGGTGGATGACAGAAAAGTGACCAAATCAGCAGCAGCTCCCTTATGTGGCACAGCAAACACCTAGCGGGGTTTGGGAGGGCACGTCTGTTTCACGGAAGGCTGGCGAGCCGTTTGGAAACCACGTTTATAACACACTCTGCCAAGCTGACGCTCAGAGTTCAGGCCCATCAAATCCATCTCACCATCGTCCATGTCAAGCCACAAGTGTGTTTGGAAAAAATCGGAAACAAATATGAAACAAGTAAGGTGTCAGCAGGACTGTTCAGAAATCTCTTCAACGTAAATATGTACGAAGGTGAACAAACAAAGGTTACAATCCCCAACATGTCACGTTAAGCCGTTTTTACGATTGCTTTACAGGAGCGCGATGGCTCAGCATCCATCCACTCCGACCAGCCAGCACACCGAATCCCCACCGCTCCGGCTCAATGTTACAGTAACGGCAATCAACAGAAACGGCACAGCCCGTTGTTAGAACAAACTTCATCATCTGCTTAACAGTGCACTTGGTTTAGCTAAGTATTTAGTTTTACTTTCCTCTTTTTGACATGCATGTCTTTTTGAAAACATGGTTGGAAATATCGCATGTAGACAATTGATTTAATAATACTTACAAGCAGAAAAATATCACAAAAAGTCTCTTCTCTCATCATGGGCACTTGTTCCAAAAATCCTCTCTTTTTTCTCAAGCTCACCTCAATTGACTTTGGGGTCATTTACCATAGTCTAACCACTTCACAAAGGTTGTTGATACATTTTTAATAAAAATTAACCCTTTGTAGTTCATTTTTAGAATTATGCCCATCCTTAAAAGAAAAACACAAACTTAAGTAGAGAGTAATTTAAACAAAAACAACACTGTTAAGTTCATGCCCAATGCACTCATTTTGTTGAATTAAACTCATCAGAGTTAACAGTTCACCTTGAAGCCAGCGTCTCTGGAACTTTTCGATTCCTCTTGAGAGAATCCATGTTTTCTAAAAGTACTTGGAGATATATCTATCCTCCTGAAAGGAAACAAAGCACACAGATATAATCCTGCTCCTAAGGAGGAGTCAACATTTCTACATCAAATGTCAGTTCAAGCAGAGCAGCATTTCCAAAGGTATTCCCCAGATCTTTCCACTTTTTTTTGCCAAAGCTTGTAATATACTTGAATTATTCCAGAATTATCCCACAGTTTAAGAGAAGGAAAATCGAAATGGCCCTGAACCACGACAACAGCGTCTACTGGCACCAACCTGTGGATTTCAGGGCTCTTTTTGTTTTTAGCTGCATCCTGTTCCATTCCTTTCTTTAGATATTTGGTAAAGCGTTCATTCAGTGTCATTCCCGAAGACCCAAAGTGATGCTCTGCAAGGGTTTGAGTAAACAGTGGCAAAATATTAAAATCATTTCTGCACAAAGCCAAAACGCATCAGTCCTACAGCTCAGTCAAATCCAGACGCAGGACACAGCAGCACGCTGGCCATGAGCTCTACCCATCGCTGCTGACAAGCTTCAGTTCTGATCTTGAGACTAAAGATTAATTTGAGCGGGTCACAAATCCACTAAAACACACCAGTTCTGAGTCACAGCCTCTCTGAACACTGCTCAGGTGAAAGCAAGAGAAGAACTCTTGGCATTAACGCGGGTGCGTGAAAGCATCGACTTGAGCAGGGACCTTCCGTGAGGACACAGGGCCCTGGGACCCACCTCTTACGTGATGGACTATCGTCACTATGTGTTGAGCAAACAGCTCCGAAGGGCTTCGCTGAGACTGAGCAGACTGAATATGATGGAAAATCGAACGGAATTCCTGCTCCTTTTTGTTGCTGTGCACAAGGTCACGACACAGCTTGCGTTCCTGAGCCAAGATGCCACTGGGACTGCAAAAAGAACAGACCATGTAAACAGAAGAACGGGGTAAAGGGAAGCACTTCCAGATGATTCGTGTTGGCACAACTTGACAGCTGGCTGCGTTTTGTTTGTGGTGCAAGGAGCACCGAAGAACCCTGAGCAGCACGAGCAGGACATTTATTTCAACACCTGTAACCCACACAGATCTAGATGGCTGGAAACATTCACTTGTTGTTCGGTTTTGGAGGGCTGTGCACGTATCAAACCCTGACAGCCCGTGAAACACCAGCGCGTTCTTACAGCCCCAGCTGGCTGCGATCTTCTGCCGCCGTCCCCGAATTCCAGATCCACCTCGAACATCCCACGGAGCGTATTAACACTTACTGGCCACTGCCGCACAAACGTATTTTCTGGAATAACTTTTTGCTGTCTTAACATTTCTTGAAGCAATGCTGAAGGGGCTCTCAGAGCTTCCTAGAGTGTCACTGATGCTACGTTGGGAATAAGAGCAGTTAAACACACTCCAGAATCAGAGCAGCACCGGAACTCCGTCGTACCACCGAGCTTCTGGCAGCACGAAGCCACCGAGTACGTAACTCTTTCCAGAGCCCGGGGTAGCGCAGAACCTGAGCAGAAGCATTTACGTTCTGATCCTACATCTGGTCACAGAAAAGATCAGGACAAGTTGTTTAACCTTCAGGCTATACTCTCACCATACGCCAACTGGTAACTCCTCTAACCTCCCACCGCAAAATAAGGGTCACACAAGCATTATAACGCCAGAAAAAACTTCACCCTATCTCCAAAGAATGGGTGTTGTGCTGGAGCATTATTTAGCCTTCCTCACACTAAGCACGCCTACGAGGACCTCGGGAAGAGAAAGAGGCAAAGCCAACTATTCAGACTTTTCAGAAAACAGCACATACTTACCGTGCAAGATCTTCATCAAAGGAATCCATTCGAATATTGACCTGGGCCTCGCGAGTAATTGAAAAGGAGGATTTGCCAGGAGCCAGCCCCTCTATCTTGGTGCCTGGTTTCTCCTTGACCTCAGAAGCTTTCCTTGGTGGAGGGGAAGAACTTTTTTCCTGGCTCGATTTGTAAGTGGTCACTCTAAAATTCTTCTCGGGAACAAACCCCCTGTGACCTGTTTCTGCTCTCTTGGATGCCGGTCTCTCTTCTTTTTTTGATCTTTCAGAATAGCCTTCCTCCTCCATTTCATCGGGTTTCCGTTGCTTCTCTTTCCCAGGTGGCAAGAACACCACACCTTCCCATTTTCCTGGCCTATCCTCTTCCTGACTTTTACTCGAAGTTGCTATGACTTTAGACATGAATTTGGGCTCATCGTCAAATTCTGAATCTTTCCGGCCCTTCGCCTTGTCTTTCTTTTCCTGCTCATCTGTTTCCTCTTTGCCGTAATGACTTTCCTTGTGAAACTCCGGGACCTTTAGCTTGTCAAAATCATCCCGGAACTTGTAGCGCTTGGGTGACTGGCTGCCACGATATCCCTTCTCGGAGTCGGCTTTGGATGCATAGGAATCAGACTTTGCCTTTCCGTCTGCTGATCCCAGCTCAGAGAAATTCCCTTTTTCTTTAGCTTTCTCTTTATCGACATTTGTTACTTTCTGCTCTTTGTCTTTCCCATTCTCAGTCTTCTGCTCTTCCAGATACCTGTTCACAAAACAGACGTCACAGAAGATCTCTTATTAAAAATCGAAGGGGTTAGCTCACTTCAGTTGAAAGCAGTCAGATTTTAGAGAACACCAAGCTAGGCACGTACAGAAAGCTGTCTCTAGGCCCTAAAACAGTTAAAATGTCAAGCAGGTTACTCAGCCTGGACTTAGACTTTTAGTTCTCAACAAATTCAGCAAATGTAGAAGGAAATGGATATGCAGAACTGATGAAACGAGGCTCAAGAACAAACAGCTTACCCACAGATTCACTTCAAGGAAAAGAGTAACATCTTACCCACTCGGTTTATTTACTTACAAACCTGGTTCAGAAGAATAACACATCAAAACTTTCAAACTGGGCTGTTCTGCTTTAAACAACACACTGGAAATAAAAGCCTCAAAAGCTACTTCAAATTTTGGATGCAAGTTTCATAGGTAAGCTAAATATTTCATGACAGACTGTAAATACAAATAAAAGCAAAAAGGTTAACAGAGGAGAACATTTCTTTCACTGAGAGAAGACAAAACAATTTGAGCGAGAACAACAATTTAGCGAGTTTAAGGCATCAGAACTGTTTTAAAGCATTCGTTACGCAAACCCTAGCTCTGAGAAAACAGCAGCAAAGCCCAAGGACATCGGTTCAGTGCTTTGGAAAGCCCAAACAGGAGTGGTAGCGCTTTTCCTTATTTATTTATTGTTAAGTTTCAGACATCCTTGGTACAGAATCAGTGCAAAACAACTTTAAAACCAATAAAAATATTTAAAAGCACTCGTGTCTTTTAGAACACTGTGTCACCTCCAGGCAGGGATGTGCAGTGGACACGGCGAGCTGACGCCTTCTGCAGGGAAGGATGTCTGAGCTGTGCAGATGGTTCTGGGGCGCTTTAGCTTCTCGTACCACCCACGGGCACGGGCACTGCAACTACACCTCCTCAGGCTGCTTGCACCAGGACACGCAGCAAGGTTTAATTAAAGTTTGCTGGTTTACAGCGTCTAAGGCAATTTGAGAATGCAACGCTAAAAAAAGTCTTAACTTAATGACTTAGCGACACAAGCTCCCACCAGGCACTGCGAGGCTGCTACAAAACCTCCGTGGGCACATTTTCCAAGTGCTCAGGAGCTACGAATATTTTTGCAGGGAAGCCACACCACCTTCAGAACTATCCAGGTCAGAAAACTAACTCCAGCTCCTTAGAGCACAGGGCCACAACTGCATTTTGCTCTAGAATTCAGACACCCGCAGGCCCAAGTAGCTGGCAGCTCGCTAGCGCAGCATCCTGCCCGCCCTGGGACCCTTCGGTGCTCCTGGAGAGCGCCTACGCACGCAAACAGGCTCGTCAGCAACCACCGCGGCACGACGGAACGCGGCACTTGCCTTTTGGAGAAGGCTCCTCCTCCGGGAGCCGCGGATTCCTCCTTTTGAGATGTCCCGTACATCGACCCGACGGGCGTTGGGCTTTTGCACACAGGGCTCTTCCTTGTCGGGCTCAAACTCGCCGAGCCGTGGTCGAAGGGGCTCTGATGAGAGCCTGCCTGGAAGGAGGTGCCGCCGCTTTGCAAAGCAGAGCTCATCTGCGACGGGTTGGACAGCGGAGGGCTCGATTTTTGCAGCGGGCTTGGCCGAGGAGAACGCCGCCGCACCACAACCGACTGGAGGGGGCTTTTTAGGGCAGGACTGCGCTCCCTCGGGCTCAGCTCCGAGACCGAAGCTCTTGACGCTGAACTTGCACCGTAGGTGCCCATCTCTTGCCACGGTTTCGAACCCTCAGACGCTTTGGTGTCTTGAGCCACCGCTCCTGAAAAGGGCTGCTCCTTAGACTCATCTCCTTGGTTATCTCCTGCAGCCTGAGAAGCCCGGTTGTCCTTGGAAGATGACTTTTTCTCCTTTCCAGATTTACGCTTGGAAGACTCAACTCGGCTGTGATTTGAGGAAGACCGGGAAGAGGAAGACCTCCGTGACCGATCAGAAGATGACTTATCAGAATTTCTAGAGTGACTTCTAGACCTCGGTGAAGGAGACCTTCTCTTGGGTGAACGGGAGCGAGACCTCCCTCTTCGAGGGCTATACGCTTGGCGATAATTTTGCCAGTTTGACCTGTAATTCCCATATCCTCCTCGGTTATACTGGCCCCATGGATAAAACCCTCGATTTCGGCCACGAAAATAATACGGTCTCCTGTATCCTCGATTATGACCTCTGAAATCCCGGTTCTGATAGACTCTTGGGTGGTTCCTTTCTCTGTTATGAGATGGAGAATACGATCTTGAACGTGACCTAGAACTGATAAATCAAACAAAAAAATTACACAAATATTTTAAAGTTTATTCTTCTGTCACAATTTTGTATTTGAAGCCTTATAAATAAGAACCTGAAAAATTCATTTGCAAGGTTTTAAAGGTAAATTCTTCAGTTTACCCCCATCCAACTGAGGTCCTACACTTTGCGCTCAATAAACTGCCGTGGAAATAACTTTTATCTGCGATTCTGCCAAAGAAATATTTGACTTCAGGATCACTGCAGAGACCATGACGACTACACGTTGCTTTTCATTTTTCTAGATAAACATGGCTGCTACGCAGCTTCAGAAAAAGTGACATATCTGGAACTTCCAGCCCTCTTACAGCTCAAGGTCAAGGTTACACCTCCTTGTACGCCTCCTCCACAAAGAAGTGTTTCTTTATGCAGGTCACGCTACCATTATGGGAACGGATCCAAAAATCTTCCTCCCGAGCCCCAAATCCTCACGTGCTTTTGGAATTCTGATAAGCAACACAAAACCTTACTTGTCTGCCAGGCAAGTTAAATAAATCGCTACACCTCAACACGAGAAGGGCAGGAGTGCAGCAGCGTCCCACAGTTTTACGTTTCCAGAGGAACAGTTCTTGCCACAACTCGGAAGCCAGAGGAGAAGGACGCGCTCGCTCCCAAGCCCGGCACCGCGAGATGGCACTGCTCCTGCTCCGTGTCCCTCTGTTGCCCCACACCGGGCCAGGGCGCTCATAAGGAACAGAACTGAGTCCAAGAACTCAGATTTAAGCAGTAAAACATTAAGGGCTAATTGCTCCAACAGTCTCTTCCATTACGTTTTTGGAGCTGCAGTTGTGCAGCTGTTTCAAAGCCCCGCTGCAGCTCCGGATGAACTGCCAGCTTCCCGGGAAGCATTTCCCAGCTGTTGGAAAAACAGCCTGAGATTTCAGCAAAGTCGCATTAGTAAAACAGAGAAAGTGTCCAAACTAGTAAGTTTAAACAAAACAGATTTTTCCAAGCACAATTTTAAATAAATAATATTCGCTGAAACCATTTCCACAGTCCCTTTTTACACGGAGAGAGATCTGGCTCAAACCCCGCCGTGGTACTGCGGGAGACGCGCCCTGCTTCTGCAGACTGGCAGCCCCGGCTGCCTCGCGCCGCTCCCACCCTAACCCCAGCACACGGGAATCCAACGCTGCCATTCCAATTCCTACAAGATGAGCATGCGTGCCTGCACCCAGAGACAAACTTCAGTTCGGTTTTCATTTCTGCCACCTACCCAGCACGTTACAGCTTAGGAGGAAACTGCCCGCACGCCAGTCGCTGCTGGCAGACCCTGCTGCCTTTGTGAGCGGTCACCAGCCAGCGACCCGCTGGACACTGCTCCAAGATCTGTTCTATCGCTTTGGAGAGGCTTGCAGCACTCCAGAAGTTCACAGATTATTTAAAAGAAATCTTTTTAGGAAAATACAGTAAGTGTTATGCGAGAGAAACTGCTTCAGCTCTGAAGTGGCCACCGTTCTACGAGAGCTAAAAAACAAAACTAAAGTCAAAGAAAGCAGGAAATAGCAGGCAGGCTCCAACGTGGCAATACGACTTAGAATAAACCATGAACCTCCCGGGTGAAGAGCAAACCCCACTCTCACAGCGTACACTGAAGCACACAGGAACAAATTTCAATACCAAGGTACCACAAGACCTACCTCAGAGAACATCCCAACGCCACGCAAGGTGACCGGTCTGCACTAGCACCCTCCATGCTGATTTTTTTTTTTTAAAAAAAGAGTTATCTACAAAGCACAAGTAGATTCAGCAGCAGCAGCAGAGAAGTGATCAAGTTTGCCCAGGGAGCCTTTGTTTTCAACTGTCAAAGTTCCTTCGAAGCTAGGCAGATACCCCCAGCTGAGCACGTAACTCTCAGCATTCCAGCTCCTTCTGCAAAGAACTCAGTTTGACTCAAGTCTCCGCCTCTAGTTTCATTTTGTCATGTCCTTCCCCCTCTAACTGTACATTTATTAGAGCCTCTGCATTTTAAAAAACTCCTTAACTGTTAACAGTTGCATGTGTCTAATGATTTTTTGGAATATGTGTTATTAGTTCAAGATCAGTGAAAAAGCAGCTGAACATCATTATACTCAGGCCAAGCGGGAAGTCTTTGCCAGGAACAGCCACCGTTACAGCCTCTGGCCTCCGAGCCGCAAGCACTTACCTCAGCCTGCGTTTTCTGGACCGTGAGACAGAACGAGAACGGGAGCGAGATTTGGAGAAGGAACGTGAGCGTGATCTCGATCCAGACCTCGAACGAGAAGACCGGGATCCGGACTTGGATTTGTTGGTTTTAGACATCTCTGCAAGCACCTGTCAGTGGTACCTGAAGGAAACAGGGAAACAGAAGTATTTGAAAAATGATGTCACGTGGCAGATTTGAGAGAACAGGCAACTCCTGGCAGCCCGACAACCAGCAGGGCGACGCGGAGCTGGACAGCACTGGCACCTGTCTAATAACAGATGAAGGTGTTGGGCTCAGAACAGAAGGTTTGTTTCAGTCTAAGAGGGAAATCTGCAAAAAGAATATACGGCTTTCAGCCCGGAGCAATTACAAATAGGAGCTGTGGAGCTAAAGGCAGCAGGCTAAGGCAAAGCCCGGGAACAGGCAGAGGCCGTGCTGTGAGCTTAAGCAGGAACACCTCTAAAGAGACACACAGCTTCACTTCGGTCACACCACTACCAACACAGCCACCTGGCTTAAAGAACAAGGAAGAAATTAAAAAAGGCTTACTGCCGAAACCCCAAAAATTCCACCCCCAAACCCTTCTCTAAATTTTCGGAAGGAATCGTGAACAAACACGGTAATTCAAGACACACGACTGTAACCCTGTTTGCACAGATCTGCCTCGCTACCAACGCTCCCGTTCAATCCCGGGCGCAGGTGTCCCGCCTGCCAGCGCAGCGCTCGCAGCTGCTGTGATCAGTTACCAGCTGTAACATCCAGCCAGGAGTCCCGCTGCAGCCAAAATAATCGAGACGTCCTTCCAGACACTCAGAGACAGAAGAGACTACTCTGTCGCACTAAATGCCTTGAAATCGCCACCGTTACAAATCACCTGCACTATTTTCAGACATTTATCGAGGCACTGGTACTTCCCAGACAGGGAAAGGCGGCTTTTATTTTAAAAATCATGTTACGTGTTCCCATTCTTCCCTTTCACTAAACCATAGATCAATTGAACATAAATATTTTAATCTATTCCACGCTAGAAGGTATACAAGGGAAAAAAAAGAAAAAAAAAACCCCAATGTTTCCTGTTCCTATTAGGAAAAAATGAATCAAGGATGAAAACCAAAGAGCCCTACCAGTGAAGAAAGTTCATTTGTATCCATGGTCCTTTTTCAGGACAAGGACCATCCACAAGTATTTCCTTTTTATTTACTAAATACCTCTGCCGAAACAGCGACATTTCCGAGTCTGTTGGCCAAACCAATCCGAAGTTTAGCACAGTAAACCCAAACAGGGAAGAGAAGCAGAAGAAACAAATGGCAATAGGAACTACCAGAAGATACGGGAAGGTGATCTAAGCTGCCCCTCGGAATCAGAGAGGAATCCTGAGGAGCTTTGATACAATACACCCCAAAGAAGAACTACATTCTGTCAGGGACTACAAACACATCCCATGAACCGTGTAACGTCAGGATAGCTCTCTGCTAAACCACAACCCTGGTGGTCAAGAAGGAGCTACACTTCAGCATATTTCCCGTCTGAGAGTTATCGTTATTCACACTGAACTCCCAACTGCTTGAAATATTTAACTACTAGAACTAAACTGGCTTTCACCACAGCTCTCCTCTGTTGGGTCTCTCCTGAAATAAGTCATTTTTCAAGGAAAAGCACATGGTTAGAGCTGACTGACCAAGCAGAGTAAAAGTGGCAGTAACTCTCAGAAAGTCCTGAGAAGGCCCCAAAATCGATTTGAAAAGTATTCCTTGCTTTGAGCTGTTGAAGAGTCTCTGTGTTTCCCTTTGATCCACGGCACTTACAGGCCAAACACTGCTTTGGTATGTGTGCTGTGTGCCAAAAGCTCTCTGGCCTTAGAAGTTTTTTTATCTTTGTCAATATTTTTAAAGTTGATTCATTTCTAACATGTGAGGTAACTCTTACTAGAACAGAAACTGAGTTGCTACACTCTATCAGCACTCGAAAGGTTAAAACAAACCAAATACCGGAGCCATTTCAGCTCCCCTGGGTTGACACTGCAGTAAACTTACCGCTATACACTCAGTTGCTCTAAGAATTAATGACTGACTCAGACAAAATGTTTTCAGGTGGTCAGCAAAAACAATTGTTCTGAAAGCATCTATTCTTATACAACATGCTAAGGATTACTTTGATTTTCAAGAGTTTCCTTCCTGCTTGCAGCTCCACAGCTGCCTCCCCGTAACACGGTGCCACCTCTGCCTCGGAAGGGGACGGCTGATCCCTGCTGCTGCTCTGATCCCTGCCCCAGCCAGGGCTCAGCTCCCGGCACAGACCAGGGTGCCTGCCCACATCGGGAGGGCGTGCAGCTCCTGAAAACACGGCCAGGAATTTCCAGTTGTTCTTTGGTTTGTCTTTTCTGAGACCGAGATCTGTCCAGCAGACCCTCCCAAGCAGCGTGGTCTTGCATCCAAAAAATATCAGCACTCACCCATGGTGTGAAAGAGGTTACAAATGTTACGGTTTTTAATCCCGAATGATTCTGTGACTCAGTTCATACAAGTTCTGACAAATAAGGGGAGGGTTGAGAAGAAGAATCAACAGCCTGGAAGCCTGTCACACTAAAAACAAGTGTTTCTTACAACCTGGAGGCTATTTCAAGAAGCAAAGTTTGCCTTCTCCATTTCTAAATCCTGACAGCAACCCCTCATACTGCTCCAGGAGGTGAACACAATGGAAGAGCAAATGTTCCTACTAAGCCTCCACGATGGACTTTGCCTGGAAGACAAACTTTTGTCATGAAACTGTGTCAGGGAAGTTAATGTTTTACCTGTTTTAAGTCTCTGGACAGAACTCTGACAGCAGAGCTCAGCCCTGCTCCGCAGCAAGGGCAGGAAGGAGCCACCCGCTGCCGTGTGCTGCCAAGAGCTGCCACAGCTCCACAACTGCATCACTCGCAAGTTAAGGAGAACTTTTCCAGCCACTGACCGAAATCGCAGCAATGCTCCAGCAACAGAACAGACATTTGCAGGCAGAGGGCACTGGGATGAGGAATACGTGGCTTTAACACTTAGGTCAGTAGGACATTTAATGATCTGGCCAATTAAGTTACACAGGGAGGAGCAGTCCTTTTCTCCCAGAAGTCACCAGAGTGTAAATCCAAAAATTACTCAGCAAAGCATCAAAAAGAAGAAAAAAAAGTAAAATTAGGCACTACTTCTTCCAGAACATTCAAGATGATTTCACAAAGTTTTTCTATTTTACCCTTACATTTACCAGCTACTTGGAATTCCAAGGTGTGAGGCTGAGGCTTCTTCCTTCACAACGTGTATCGTCCTTTTTGCACAGCAACACTCAGCGGACACAGCTCAGCTTGCAGTGTGCCCAGGACAAAGAGACACCAGAAGGTATATGCCAAATCCCGAGACGGGCAGTTCTACCACTTTTGAAGATGTTATTCTCTACTGCGTGCCTACCTGCGCCAGCAGGTCACACCTTGCACCCTTCAGCACTCAGGTTTCACCGTCTCAGCTTTATCAATTATGAAATTGGGAAGCAAACCTGAAACGAGAAGAAAATGCATTGAGGCACCTTTGTCTGGCCCTGGCCGCAGCAAGCGCCGTCGTTGGCCCCCAGGAGCCGGGCTGGGCCCGGCCATCGCCCCACACCCAAACCCACCGTGTCTTCAGCATTTCAACAGGCCATAAACATGGCAAAAGTTCTTCACCCCCTCCACCACCAATTCTTTCGCACACTTTTATGAACAATGTAGTTTATAAAACACCGGTACAGCCGTACTGAAGCCATTTCTTTCGGCTCATTTGTGTGCTCTTACTGGATTCAGGACTAAGGTTTTTCCTGTATTGTTCAAGAGAATCTACAAGCCAAGAGAAACAATTCTCTTCCTGACAAGTTGGTCCACGAGTATTATCGCCATGTTCAGAGGGTGCCACCAGCCCACTGCGAGCTGTCCTGACAGGTCTACAATTACATTGCAGGATCCTTCCATGCACTGCTGGAGGGGTGTAAGTTTTGAAAAAAGAAATCACTGGTAAACAAAACCTCATAATCACCTCACGTTCTTAAACCTCTGAGGCAACAGCAAGAATGTCGCTTACACTGGGGTGAACCATAAAATGAACTTGTTCAAAGCTACTAATTTCTTCTGTTTAATTAACAGGAAAAAATGGTTTCAAGGCTACTTGAAGATTACACTTTCTCTGAAACGGCGACGCAGTCCTGCTCTCACCTCAGAGGAAGGCTGTACTGCAGGGCTCAGTGGCTTCTAAACCGTGCCCACCAACCTTTGACAGAAGTGAAATAAAGAACGCTGGTCCACAGACTTTTTTTTTGCTTTTACTGTTGACACGTCTGTCCCTCTAAACATCTGCGACAGATGGAGATCTTGCTTTTTACCCTACAAACGCCTTTAACATTCGGTCTTTCACAGCAGCTAGGAGAGAAAAACAATTGCCATAACTATTTCTTCTTGCCTGGCGATAAAACACGGGGTTTGTTTATTTTTTCAGCTACTCCCCAAACACCACCAACTTCTGGTACAACCTGCTGCACACAGGTGCCACCCAGATAAAATCCTGGATGAATTCTCTCGTGTAGAAGAATACCAGTCTCTTAGAGCACTTCTACAAAAAACCAAACCAAACCAAAGCAAATCAAGACAGCACACAACCAGCAAGAAGAGCTAACTTTTCTTCCAGACATGGAAAGGAGGCAGCATGCTCAAGGCTCTCTGCTGAAGCAGAAATCACAGCCCAGGAGCTCCGTATTCCAGAAGCCTGTAAAGAACATTTCTCTACGCCAGGGCATAGGCTGAAGGAACACTGCTCGTTTCCACAATGCTTTATTCCAGGAATTTGGTTCGTATTTCCAACTGGCCTGTCCTACTTTCTGACCGTCTCTCTCCATCCTCCCCTTCTTTTTTTTTTTTTGAAGTCTTTCAAGCAGTTCTCAGCATTGTTTCAGACCTTCCACACATGTTCCAGCAGAACAGAACTGCCAGGGCCCCGTGCACAAAAGCCATCTAAGAAAACATTAAAGCCAAAAGTGCTCCAGCACATCACCAGCTCACAGAGAAAAACACAGCAGGCATGTCCCCACCTAAAGAAGTCATTTGTGTGTCTTCCTACCTGTCTACAAAACACTGAGCACAAACACCAAGAATGTGTGGAAGCAAATTAAATGGCTTATACACAGACCCTCCAAGGGTGTGGGGCAATGCAGCAGTTTGTTTTTTTACACAGTGTTTACAAAACATTAACTTGCAAATATTTAACTATTTTGTGAAAGCATTTGTAGAAAGCTCTGCATAACTGTGGGAGGAAAACAAGAATTCACTTGTTCCTTTCTGGAGAGCATTTAATGAAACTGGTAGGGTTTATTTTGCTGTAGGACTCAAGGAAAACAAGAGAGCACCTCGTTAGAGAAAACATCTCTGCCTGAGCCTTCTGCCATCCCTCCAGTGTTCGCTGCCACAGCCACCCGGCACAGGAGAAACAGCTGAACTGCTACTCTACTTGCTCACCCTTCATTAGCAGGGAGCAAATAAAAATCAAAAAAAAAAAAAAAGATCTCCTTCAGCCAGCTCTACAGCTCTTTTTCCCCCACCCTGCAGCAAGTGCCCCCACAGGGTATTTCTCACTGTGGATTAATTCCCCGGAAAGTTCTGCAGCCCCAGCAGCAGCTGCCTCGTGCAGAGGGAGCTCCCCGAGAACCCCCAGAACCTGCCCC
>NW_009728919.1:0-2720 GCF_000703405.1 Apaloderma vittatum | reverse complement strand
GTCAGCGCAGAGACACAGACACCAGCGCTGCCCCTGCAGCTCCCAGAGCTCGTGCTTTTACCAACGACAAATCGCAACCGTAGCCAGGGCAATCTGACTATCACAAACCCCTACGTTAGATTAAAACATCTGTGTACAGAGGCAAACTAAAGCTCCCATTCTAAAGAACAGGGCAGAAGCACGACAAATTCACCTCGCCGTGCACGACAGCTACGGAAAATTTATCTCCCAGCAAGCTCTGTGCTGCAGCTGAGGAGATTTTGCTACGAATTTACTTGAAGTGGAAAAGAAGCTGCAGCTCTCTACACGTGGGAGCACACCGGGAGGGCCCGCAGAGCTGTGCGGAGAACAGAGAGCACACCCCAGCTTTCTCATTCAGAAATCCAAGTCTAATCATCTCACCTTCTACTCAATTCTTCTGTTTCAAGCTAGAGTTTGGTCTTGCACCAAAAGCTAAGTGCGCTCTTGATATCAGCAGGTCGCTGAGGGGGAAGAAAAAGGAGGCACCCGCTCAGCTGCCGCTGCCAGCCTGGTGGGCTGCCAAGTGAAATGCTATTCCTAATCATCCTGTTCAAATTTCATTAGGGTAACGAAAAGCAGAACAACTCCTCCTTCTACTTCAAGTATCCAGCCTATATTTTCAGGAGATTAATGGCACAAGTTAAACTAAAGCCTACAACTACCAACCTCCTCAATAGCAATTTTCCTGGACAAAACTGCTAAAAACAAAAACTAAAAAAACCAAAACAACATCCAAACCCCAGGTTCCACTTTAATATGCAGCGAACACGCTCTGGGGAAAAAAAACGTTCAGGTTACCCTGCCGTGACAGGGGAAGCACCAGTTTGTCAACAGCAGTTCCAATTTCTCTCTAGTCCACATGCTTTCAAAATCAGTATTTTCCTTCAAGTATGTTTAAGCTTTCACACAACTAACCTAATCCCTAAAGAAGTTTAATAGTGAGCCCCAGCCCTGGTTTCAGATAATTAGAAGCAGCTTCTATAGAATGGTTGGAAAATTATTTACAGGTTTTTCCAAAAAGGCCCAACTCTGCACATTGTAGTCCCTTTGCAAATAATCTGACCAGCTATAAAAACCATCCGGTGCCTTTAATTCTGACACCAGCTACTTGGTAAAAAAATATATATCTCTGAGCTTAAAAAGTCTTTTGCTGTTATTCAGGAAGTTTAGTGACTGGGAGCTCAAAGAAAACATCCCAAGAAAAAGCTGATAAGAAATCCTGATGGGTTTGTTACATGTCAGGCAGCTGGGTTTTCCATTAAACACAGAAGAAAAAAATCCATAATAACAAAAAAAGGGAGAAAAACCTGAAGAGACAAAAAGAAAAATCAGATCTTTCTCAAAACTAATGGCTTCCCCACAGTGCACCCCTACAATTCTGAGCAGTTTTTGATGAGAAGTGAACTGAATCCTTCTCGGAACTGTGGGGGGTCTGTGAATCCTCCTGCCTGTATTTTCAGGACCCGCCAGAGAGAAGCAAGAAACGGTCCAATTTACATAAGAAAACTATTCACAAATCAGTTAACTAAAAGAATTCAAACTTGTGCATAATTGAAGTTATTGTGCTCCTCCCCACACAGCGATGGAAGAATAAAGTGTGACCTCCAGTGCAGCTTTCAACTCGCTCGGGTCACAGCAGCCTGGAAAGCGGCACACTCTGCACACCAGCGCTTCCTTCGTTTGTGTGCCCAGGATGCGCTTGAAAAATGGAAATTATACTTTTTTTACAATCGAATCCAGGCCTCTTTGGCATAGCTTCAGAAATGCACTGTAAGGTCACAGCCCAGGCTGAGCGTGTCCTAAAGGATTACTGCTCTTCACTCACTTCACCTCTGAAAATACAAGCTCCGGCAACTTGGATTCATAAGCTGCAAAAAGCAAACCCATTCACACACTTAATCTCAAGCCAGCACCGGATCTATCTCCAGCTTATCTCAAATCTCATTACTTCAGGAGAAAACAAGGAAAAGTATTTCCATGACTTGCTATAATATTAAATTTTTTTCTAAATAAAATAAAAATCATGGCGTTAGGGGACAGGCTATCCCCACACCCCGCTAGACCACAAAACAGAGGAGAATGCTTCTCCACAGAAATCCTGTATGTATGGAATAAGCTCATTCAAACGGAAAGTTCTGAGTGCTGTATTTACATACCTTGCATAAGTCTCCCATCAATTATGCTTCTGAATAGGACTTTATTAGAGGCGATTGAGCTCTCACCTAAATAAAAAAGTGAAAGTCAAATTTAAACCAATCAAGATACTGGCAAATCCTCACATTCTACAAGCACAGGAAAGGATTCTGATGCCAGCCACTCATCCCAGCACCATTTCCCAGTAAAAAAAGACTGACAAAATTACTTAATTTAATCAGATAGTGCACACACAGATCCTTAACTCAGGAAACCGATCTCGTCCACAGCTCTATAGGAGCAATTAACTGCAGTAATTTAGCCAGACACACAGGGCCTGAAATATCAGGTACAGGACTGCCCCCGAGCTCTGTGCGCAGTCCCCTGCTGAGAAACAAGTTAACACCTGTAACACCAAGTCCAATTCCCTCGAGAACAGAAATTCAGGTTCACGCCCCGCTAAGCCATCACCGTCTGTGGTCTCAGAGCAGAGGAACCCAGGGGGTCAGTGGCCAAGCTTTCCTTCCTTCCTCCCACCCACCCCAAGGCAAGCACAAAGCGCAGGC
>NW_009728918.1:32679-43814 GCF_000703405.1 Apaloderma vittatum | reverse complement strand
AGACTGCTCGGATGATACGGATGAAGCTGGTTGCCGTAAGTGAAACAACTATAGAACAACTTTTTTGTAAGTTAAGAAATACTGAGAACCCAGTGTGCTCAATGGTACCTGTTGTACAGGAATGAATATTGGAGGGAGAGAAAACATCTTGCTGTCTTGAGATGACTGCAGAATCTGCTTTAGAGTCATATTTCTTGAGTCCACTGGCTTTGGTAGTCAGAAAATCAAGTAGTGCTTAACTTCTAACATGACAGCCTTTTGAAAATCTGAGTGTCCAATAATGCAGTTTCATTTGATGACTAATGTTCTAAGTAGGTGTAGATATATTTTATTATTACAGTAATCCTGATTATTGGATGTATCTACAGCTACCACGAGCATCTCTTGAGCTCCACATCTTTGGATCTTTCAGAGTCTAGACAGGAAGCTGTACCTACTGCACCTTAAATAGACTCTTAGTTAGCTGTCTAGAGTTGGTTGTGTTATCCTCAGTGCCAGCAGCACAGGGACAATTGCATTCGGATGGGCTGTAATACCCACGTGCAAAGATTCTCTCAAGCTCAATGTTAAAAAGTTGTAAAAATGAAGAAATTCCCTCTGCAGTCCATTTTCAGGAGCTATTCTGTATTTTACCTTATTGGTTCCGGTGTTCTTTGAGGTCTTGTGGGCTGGTGCAGTTATCTGCCCACTTACAGGCTGGGCCAGTTTTTGTCCCTCAGCTGATGGGGAGTGAGAAAGACAAATTTAGATTGGTTCTTTTATCACTGGATTGTTTCTTTGCTGCTTGACCCATATAATAATTGGAGGTCATTCACACGGCTTGGCAGTCTGATTTGTTGCGTAGCGCTTTGGTTAGCTCCAAAACCCAGTGCATTTCTGGATGAAGAATGCCTTAAACTGGCGAAACAAAATAGTGTTGTCCTATGGCTTGCTATTTCAGCTTAGTTCTGAACTGCAGCAGAAAAGAAGCATCTGCGCGTTGAACAAGGTGTGGGTAAAATTCACATTGACTCTCTGAGAGATGAAAAAACCCCAGCACTTACTACATCTGTCATAGTTGTAAGGATGAAGTTGAGTTGTTCTCATTTTCATACATGTAATGAATCAAGATGAAAATTAAGTTTTTCATTTTTTCTTCCTTTTAATTATCCTTTTAATAATGATAAGCTAATGTGCTATAGGTAGAGGGGCACAGAAGTGTCTAGGAAGATAGTTTTAAACTGTTTAAAACTGGTCTAAGGATAAAATTTAATTACAAGATTGTTTTTTGGTTCTTAAACAGGAGTTGAAAAAAGTACACATGGAGTGCATTGTCTGTTGTATGTGATCAACGGTATCCCTCTAATTACGTCTGATGTAATTTTGTACTTCTCAACTGTAAATCTCCAAAGTGATGGAACTTTTTCCCTTGATGCTTTGTTTATATTGGTAGTTGTGCTTACAGATTATCCCAGGAGCACAGTGTTTCTAGTTGACTTTGCAGTACTGCAAGTACTGATCCTGAGGAAAAAACGATGGTTAAGACCAGAGTCCTGTCTACTTGACTCTGTTGTGCTAGTTGTTCTTCCCAGGAGTATTAACTAGAGATTGAATAAGCTGTAACGGTTTTAAACATTTATTTTGATCTTTCTTTCTCTTTGATGGCTCCTGTTGTTGGCCTATTTGAAAAGTACAAAGTGGAGGTGGACAACAACACTCATGTTGTTCTGACCCTCACTTTTGCCTCATGAATTCGCAGAGAAGAGTCATGAGCTTGTTTTGAAAGACCTTCCTGCCAGGGACAGGGCACCTGAGGTGGAGTGAGAGCAGTGGAGCAGATCTCTGCTAGACTAGGGAAGCCAGCGTGACTTCACAGATAAGTGGGGGTGGGAAAAAAAGGCTCTGCCAGAGGGCAGTTCAGAGCCATAAGCTTGCGCTGTGACCCGCCTTCCAGAGGAGCCTGTGTCTCCAGGGGATGATGCAAAACTAAAGATTCACACATAAGAGTTTCCTAAAGTAAATTTTGCCTTTGAGCATCCTTGTGCTGGCCCACTTTCCCCTCCCTGCTCTGTCCATTTTCTTTGGTTTATTAAATACCTCATGTGTTTAGTGAAAATTACGATCAATTGACACTTGAACCTTAAGTCTTCTTTTCCCTTATTTAATTTTTCTCTTTGAAAGTACTTTCCGAGATGTCTGTGAAATGACATTTTTTTTCATTGCTTACATTAGCACAACCTACCTGTGAGGGAAATCAGTTTCAGTGTCGGACTGATGGTGAATGTATCCCACAGTCATGGGTTTGTGATGACGAGGAAGACTGTGAAGATGGCTCAGATGAGCATCAACAATGTCGTAAGTATTTTAAGTTCTAATATTATGTACACCAGCTTTGTGCAGTAAGTCACGAAGCGGCATACTGAGAACATGTAGAAACAAGCCTGCTGTAAGGACAACTTTTACCAGAAGAGTCTCTAAAGTAATTTCTAGAAATTAAATAATCTCAAATAGATAAAATACAGAAAATATGTCCAAAAAGACATATACAGGTCTTGAAATCTGAAAATCACTGATGTTAAATAAAAAGAGAAAAAAATGGAGAAAAATATACAGTGCGTATTAGTTTTATAGTTGATACAGAACTTAGTAGTTCCAAAAATGGTGAAATATACACCATAATCTGATGTCCAGACATCATATGTATAATTTTGGTTAACTCCTTTAACCTGAACAGCTCTGGAACTACTCGCTAACCCTCTTGGTTCTGGGGAAGTGCATAGGCTTAAGTTTTGAAAGGATTTTGCTCACTGCCATGGTTTGTGCTTTTATATCTTGATACTTGTTCCCACTGAGGATGGGAACATCGGAACTAAGGTTAACTGCCTTTTGCTCCCTTTCTTCTCTGAGAAGGTGCAAGCATAACTGCTGGTTGTGTTTTAACTAAGGAATCTGTAGATACAAAATGTAAAATGAGAAACAACTCTGCGTTAACTTTTGACCTGGGTCACAGTAACATCGTTCTTCATGTAGTGGTTAATCACGAGTGTTAGTAACTTTGCAATGGCACTGTGCTGCTGCTGGTTTTGAGCCATCTCCTGGTATTTGTCCTTATTCTTCTAATGGACTTATCTCTGTGCTTGAGAATCTTTTCTCCTTGAGGAGATTTTCCAGCTTGAAACATTTTTTTTTTTTTTTTTCCCCTGAGAAAAATGGCCAACAGCTGTGCAAGTCACACATGCAGAATTAAACCGAATTTGTTTTATGGACTTTCTCTTCTTTTTCCTCATGACACTAGTGTCCCAGTAGCTGATACTACTTTGTGATCACTGCTGACAGAAGAAGGAACAGAGAACTCTAAAGCAGCAAACCAGAGGCCAGTGTATAGGCTGGGGTGGTGTTGATATATTGCATGAGTTTGAAAGAAACAAATGGGCAGGTGGCATAAGGAAGGAGAAGTCAGCAGTAATTTTGCCCTTCAGTTATATCTTCACATATTCAATTGATTTGCTTAAGAGGAACAGAGTTTAATTTAGCCATAGTGGAATCCAAGTGGAATTGCATATTTTAAGTTGATGCTTTTCACTGACATAGCTGTCACGAGAAGAGACATAATCTTTCTTGGTGCTCTCTTAGTTATGAATGTAAAATATTCCTGACTGTTCGGGCCCTGGCTGTATTAGAAAGCAGTGCCTTAACTTCAGCTCCTCTGTGCTAACATTGTGGTATTCTGGTTGACCAGATATCTTAGTTACTGGCAGATTTTGACCCAGTAAACAAAATAGTAGAGAAAATTTTAAATCAGCAAGAATCAGTAGTTTAATCTTTTAGGCAGGAGAATAATAGGGATGTAGTTTTTAACCTCGAGGTCAGCCACTTCAGTGGCAAAAAGCAGTGACCTTGCAGACTACAGAAGGCCTCATAGACTTGTTACCTCCCATGTGCTTGTCAAGTGTTCTTTAATCTCTTTAAGTACACAAAGGGACAGAAGGAGCAAATCTTGCACTAATATTTGTGAGAAGGATCGAGTAGTTAAAGAGGAAGAGGGAAAACACTTTTCTGGATTAAAAAAAACCCACCCCAAAACTTGGTTGATGTAAAAATGCCTCAGTTGATTAAATGCCTATTTCTTGCAGCGGGAAGGACATGCTCAAGTCAACAGTTCACATGTTTGAACGGACAGTGTATCCCAAGTGCATACTGGTGTGATCGAGTAAAGGACTGTACTGATGGAACAGACGAAAGAGCCTGCCGTGAGTCTTAATTCTTAGCACTAGATCTGGTTTCATCTCATCTCTCTGTGACATTTTAATAAATTTGTAAGATTAAAGGGCTTGTTGATGGACAGGATGACCACAGTATGCTTCTTGTTACAAGAGTTTCATTTCAGATTCTTTCGTGTATTAGAGCTAATGTTCTGAGATAGATCCATTATTGCAGAACTCAAATGCAAGGCTTCTTGTTTGTCATTGTCTGAAAAGTTAATTAATATTGCATTGAAATAAAAGATGATGTTTAAATGGCTTAAAGCCTTGGGACACTCAGAGCTAAGTTTTTTTTGTATTCTTTTGTATACTCCTTGTGAAATCACTGGTAAGTATAAGCTGTGTAGAAAAGAGGAATTTGACCCCAAAATCACTTCTTTGAGGGACTTTGACCCTTTCAAAAGCATTTGTATTCTAGACTGCAGCCTCCTATGGAGATGAAGCAGCACTGGTCATATTGTATTCAGATAAGCTGGTAATATTGTGCCAACAAAATGCAGATGGAAGTAGTTTCTCTTTTTAGTCTAACTTCTGCACAGTTGAAGCTGCCTGACTGGTGACAGCCTCTCTAGATCTCGGCCTAGGCTGAATACTGATGGGAAGGGCAGCTGGCCACAGAATAGAGGCTACGTTTTTTGGAGATTGTTTTTGCCTAATACCTACATAACAGTGTGCAACAGCATATCCATTTGTTATTACTAAGGGAAAGCTTCACACACGGGTGTCCTAAGTATACGTGACATGAAACATGAGATGCTATTCCAGCTGTTAGAACTTAATGTGCCTTTGGGAAAAAGACATAACTGTAAACTCTGCTTAGAACCAGACCTGGGGCAGGAGGTAGGGTTAGAGGCTAGAATGCTAAGGAATGGATAAAATATTAAGAAATAAAATGTTACTAGTGGCTGGGCTTAGAGGAATAAAAGTGCATATGCACATACTGTGTAAAGGAAAACCAGCGTATTACATGGTCAGCCAACTGTTAGTGCATTTTATCCCTGACACACGAGTGATTAGTGTGCAGTCTGTGGAATGAAAGGTGATTTAGAACTATATAGTAGTCTGGAATAAAAGGTTACTGAGACAGCCAGCTTGGAACTTTTCCATATGATAGACCCACAGCCAATTCTGAAGTCACCAACACAAATGGCTAAAAGCCAAGAGCCCAAGTACTCCATATCATTACTGGAAGCATATCTTTTATAACTTGAGGGGTTTTTTCGCCTAAAGTTTAGAGGAAGAAAGGAGATTGAAAACTTAATTTAGCAAATCAATGACACATTTAAACAAAAATCCTGAAGAAAAGTTCTGGGGGTTTTTTTGTTTGTTTGATTTTTTTTTTAAAATGCGTTGTATGAATTAATAAAGAGGAACTGCTCAGCACCACTTAGAAATCTGTGAGCAGTCACTGAATACAGCGCGGAACAGCCAGATGAGGTGATGTGAGCATTGTAATGCAGTAAATCTGTGTCAGGCTGGGAGTGGAGTCCTGAAGACAATACTCACAATTCTTTCTTCGGACTAGAAGCCACTGTGATATTTGAAAATTGAAGTGCACATTTTATTTCATGTTTAACGTTCTCAAATAAGTAAATTAAAAAGGGCAGTTTGGAAAGGGGCCTCTAGATGCCTCAACAGGAGCGCTCTACTGCTGTGTGGGAAACCCAGTCATCGCTCCATCAGCCAGTGGAGCCCGTGACTGTTGTGAAGGCAGCACATTTAGCCCTGGGGAGAGGAACTGCCTCATATCATTCAACAGCCTCTACTCTGGTTTATTAGAATACGTGTTGACAGTCCCTCTAAGACAGAGGAGTGACTGTGACTTGGAACGTTGAAAGTGGGAGTGTTGGACTAGTTTAAAGAAATGTGATGGTACTGAAGACAAGAGAATCAAGGAATGCAATGACAAGGCCCTTCCAGAAAGGCTGGTCCATTTTATCACCTCTCTGTCTTTGCAAAGCCTGGAACTTTAAACAGAAGCCATAAGATAAAATTAACAATTTGGTGATTTTATGATTGAGTCTATGGTAGGGATTAGTGTGTTCGATTTTACTGTTTTGAAGGAGAGTCTAATACTTGCATTGAATATGACTTTTTCCTACTGTTTCATCAATTTCCTTTTCTACACTATCTGATATAAACAAATATAAGAGAAACATCACCATTTTGGCCTCTTCCTTTGTTATTATTTTTCCCTTATTTAATTTACACTGAAAAGTTTCATAAATAAAAATGAAAGATGTATGAACAAAGAAAGAAAAAAACCTGTTTAACGTTGATTCCACTATATCGTGGAACATAACAAAAAGCAAACTTACCATGTCCGTTTACTTACGCCTTGCACTCGCTGATCTATCTGGAAGCAGATTTAGATTGTAAAGAAGATAAAGTTTTGTTACTGAGTAAGTTACATTATTTAAGAAAGTAGTTAAATGCAAAATGTCACCAATAAGAAGTAAATCAGCAATTAAAGATGTAAAAAACCAGAACAAAGCAGTTCAAAGCCTTAGTCCATTTTCCTGCTAATGGGATTAACAGCAAGGGAAACCTACCCATGCAGAGTCTAAGATAAACATCAGAACAATGTTTCAGCTACAGTTCGTGTAATTAGTGCATTGAAGCTGTTTTAATTTCATAAAATTGGGGGGGAGTATTTTCTTATATATAGATACATATAGGAGATATATGTAATAGCAGCTAGAAAATACTTTCATTTTAAAACTTTACAAATGTAGAACAAAATGGTAGACTCTTTGGGCTAGCAAATGTTTTTGGGAGTGTGGAACCAATACTGGTGTCATTTTTCCGTGTTACATACTTTATTTCTTTCAGTTAAAGGCAGAATTCACTCTCCTGCCTCAACTTTGTAGTTGAAAAATCAAAAATCCCAGCCATGTGCATTTTGCATTGGTGTGACTGACAGAATGACCTTCCTCGATACAGCTCTGGCAGCTGAGCACTGCACGGAGCCCATGAGGGAGAAAGGGGTAGTATTTTGAAGATGTGTTGTTTGAGGCTGATGGCCTGAGTGCACAAAACCCCCGGATTTTTGTATTCTAATTTTGATGTTGAGTTTCTGCCATGGGCCAACTGCCTAACCTGATAATTCTGCCTCTCGTTTGCTACTCTAACTACCTGTTGTGGTGAGAAAGTGGGCAGCTGGGTCTGGGATGAATTTGTGGAGATCAGGGTGAAAACTGAACAAAGATCAAGAACAGATCATAAGGATATAGGCCAAGAAGGAAGAAAAGGGCCACAGTCGGAGGCCAATGTTTTTGATGTTGGACAAATGAAATGCAAAAACTACAGGGAGAGTTTTGGGCAGGGAAGAAGCAAAACCGGAGTGAGGTAGGGAGGGCAGCCAAAGTCTAGAGTTGCAGGGATCAAAATCAGGAACTAAGGGCAGGAACAAGGTTCTGGTCAGTGTGCCAGCTCTGAAAGCGTCTCTGCTCTGAACACAACATGATATCATGTAGCTTGTAGGACTCTTGGGCTTGGGTGGTCATGACTCATGGTAGCGAGTCAAAGAGTTTTAATTAACTTTATTATGTACAATGTTTTGAAATGTTGCTGCAATAAGAGAATGACACTTGGAAGTAGGAAATTGCTCCTTTTTAAAATTTCTCCTTCGTGTAACATGGGTTATGGCTACAGAGGATTACACTTCTGACTGTGACAGAAATCAGTGTCTGCTGAATCAAATACCAGTTGCAACTGTTTCCTGTCACTGTTTTTGTATGCATTTACTTCCACCTTGCTGAAAAAAGTATTAGATAGCAAGATAACATAGGTTTAGCAGTTCTTGTGACAGCTTTCAAGCATCTTCCACATGTGTACATTGAAACATGCCACTTAAATGTGTTTGAAACCATTGCTTCAAAACAGTTTGTGGGTTATGAGGAGCAAGGTGCCTCATGTCTCATTTGTGCTGGCATTTGCCAGTTGTTTATATTTTGCAGCTGGGGAGACAGATTGTGGAGACGTATTTTGGCTAAAAAAAAGATGCCGGAGAGGAAAGGGAAGAAAGAGTTGCTTCCTTTCTTCCTGAGCACTGAAATGAATGTAGCTGGATTTCCTTCTTTTCACAAAGCTCATATTATCTTTGAGGAACTGTGATCACTAGGAAAAGATCTCTTCTTTTTCATTTTTCTGTAATTACCCAAAGGTTCTTGGGAGGAAAAGATAACTATGTTCATATTAGAGGCTCTTCACAATTAAGAACAAGGTGAAAGAAAACAGCATTTACATTTTTCTGTCCCTCCCTTTTTCTCTCTTAGTCCCACGATCAGTCTTGTACTATCTCCTTTCACTCTCTTCTCTTATACAGCTTGACTCTCAGACCTCCTTTAGATGCAAACTACCTACCTTGTTGTCCTTTTGACTCAGACCCTTCCTTTGATTTTTTCATAGTTCCAGGTCACTCTCAGAGCTATGACACTTTTTCCATGTGCCCGCTAGAACAGAGGCAGTGTGATCAGTTTCTCTGATTAGTATCAGTTCTTGCATAGCTATGGGGTTTTATAGCCAAATGCGTTGCTCTGGGATCAGGTGCATGAAGAGAAAATTTTGTTTTAAAGCTGGGAAATGTTTATTGTGCAAGCCCCAAACGCAGTGACTGATGTAAGACCTTCCCACTTAAATTCAAAATGCAATGTTATTCACTTTGCAGACTTTCTTTGCTGGATAGCTTTTCATTAAACTAGATTATATAGGTCTTTCAGTTTAGGGGGTTCATCCTATTCCTACCTTCCCCACCGCCAAGGTCCAGATTCTTCATTTCCTATTCAGAAATTTCCATTTGGTGACAGAGGGTAGCAGAACTCTGCTCACTCATTGCTAATGTTTTCTAAATTTTGATGAGAAAGGGAGTTTAAGTCCTGCAGCTTTGCACTGCAAGGACAGTTATTTCTTCTTTTTCAGATATCTTAGTATCGTTACAAAGTTCTCTTTTGTCTTCCTTCATTCCCTCGTCGTTGACAGAGATCACCATGAACACAATGCCATAGGAGCATCTTATGTGATTTCCTTAGGGTCCTTAGCAAGAAGCTGTTGGAAAGTGTAGCACAATGTTTGGCCCTCACAGAAGCCAGCACTGGTACTTGATTCTTCTATAATTTCTAACATTTGTATTTGATTCTTCTGTCTCTGCTAATTCTCTTCCCGTAAAAGTGTGAATGGCTATCTCAGCTACTGCAGAACTGTCCTGATGGCACAGATGCCCCCAAACTCTGCAATGTGCTGGCTACAGCCTCTGGTGGATCTCACAGCTTTGCCATTATTCATGAGGATTACTTCTTAGTGCCCCAGATAATTAAAACCATTTCATTAAAATAACATGCTGTAAGGTACAGAGAGTGCAATGTACAACACAGTGAAAAATACCTTTCAGATCAGTGAGAAAGCTGTGATCAGAACTGTAATTTGCTAAGCCTGATCTTTAGACAGGGGATTGGAAATGGGGTTACCTGTCAGAGTTTAAAAGTAATTTCAAAGAATTTGCTTCTGCAACTATAATTAAAATAAAAAATCTGTACATCAAGCAGATTTGAAAAGAAAATAAGGAAAAAATAAGTATCTGTTCACATTCTATTAAGCTGCCAGTGTAGTCAGAATGTGTATTTTGAAGTGTCTTCAAAACATCCACAGCTTCTCTGGGCAGCCTCTTCCAGTGCCTCACTACCCTCACAGTGAAGAATTCCTTACTTATATCTAATCTAAATCCATCTGCTTTCAGTTTGACACCATAACCCCTTGTCCTGTCACTACACTCCCTGATAAAGAGACCCTCCTCATCTTTTTGTAGGCCCCTTCAGGTACGGGAAGGTCGCGATAAAGGTCTCCCCAGAGCCTTCTCTTCTCAAGGCTGAACTACCACAACCCTTTAAACCTGTCTTCACGGTTCTCTGATCATTTTTGTAGCCCTCTGCTAGGCTTGCTTCACGAAGATGAAGGAAGTTACAAACCTGTCTTGTAAATCCCCTTAAAAGCTTTCCTACTTCAGTGCAGTTACGAACCAAATACTTTCTATTGTTCTGTTTCTTATATGTGCCCCATAGTGCTTTGAGTGCTCTTGTACCACTGTAACTCTTTCCTGCTGCGCTATAGAACCCCTGACGGTTCCTCCCTGTGGTAACTTCTCTGCCTTCCGACAGGGAAGAAGCACTGATTCCACAGTGAGGCCCCGGGTCAGGCCTGCCTTTCTGTAGTCAGCATTAAGACTTCAGAATCTGTGTTGTATGGAAAGTTTTATGAATTGTTCTAAGCCTAACCCAGGCAAGAAATGGATGAGGAGTCTGTGTTAGAAGGGAGTTTGGTTGAGAGGTGAGGCTAAAGGATGCCGTCAGTGTTTTGCGCGTATCTGGAGCTAGGCTGTAGCAGTTGTTCTATGACCTGGTGACCGTTCCCCAGCCAAGAAAGGGGAAGGAGTTGAAGGAGTGGAAGCCCTGTGTTGAAATGAGAATAGGCGTAACGAAACAGCCAAACTCATATTAATGCAGTATATAAAGTTATACTTAGCCCAGTCAGTGGACAGCAGTAACAACAAACAGGAAAGCAGTCCTTGGGAGGAGAACGATCAGCGAACCCCTCCAGGGCTGGTCACACTTGAGAAGATGAGAAGGAAAAGGAGCTACCATCCTCAGCAAACTTCCCCCTTTTCCAGTGAGGGCGATGTTTTTGGGATGGGATTACACCTGTGCGTCAGCTCCAGTCACTGCCCTGGCTTGTGCCCCTCCCAGCTTAAGCTCCTGGCTGACTCCAAACTGCTGATGGCCTGCGCACCATGGCTGGCCTGGGATGCTGTCCCAGCAAAACCAGGATTGGGTGCATGTGCTGACAAGTCAGTGCCAACAGATGTTGCGTGTGTTGGCATTGTCAGTGCTGGCTTTTGGAGTG
>NW_009728918.1:16911-32633 GCF_000703405.1 Apaloderma vittatum | reverse complement strand
ACCCTGGTAATCTGAAACCGCCGTTCTCTGATGGTACCTGCTGTTCCTACTGGGACATGCTGTTCCTACCTGCCAGTTGTGGACATGTACCAGTTGCAGTGAAAATGAAGGAAATGTAATCAATCAGGGAGATGGTCTGGCTACACTTACAATGAGCATCAACACAAATGTTTAAGTTAACATGTTAAGAACTTAACAGTTAAATTCTTTTAAGCCTGTTCCATAGGTGATGGAAGTTTAGTGGGAATGTGATGATATATAGAGTAGCAGAAGCAACAGTTTGCCACTGTAAAGTTATAGTTTATCTGAGTTCTGCTTGAGTAATTTTATAATCTGTGTTTTGAATTCCAAGAGTATGAATGAAAATGTGTGTGAGAGCCTGCTTTATCTGCTGTGTTAATTTATATGAAAGTAAAATGGAATAATAATTCTGACTGAAAATCTGAAAGCTGCAAAATGAAATTTGGATAATCTGTTTCTAGAGTTCATTTATCTACCTCTGTTTCCATATAGAGGGAAAGGTTTAATAAATCTCACTTTTAAAAATAGCAGTTACTTGTTTTTATACTTGCTATTTGCCTGAAATAAATAACTGTTGTCTACATGACAACAAGATAAACTAAGCTCATGTTCTTCCACTCAACTTTAGCATGTCCATATACTTAATTTGTTGGATAGTTTCACTGACTGCTTGTATGCATAAGTATTTTCAGAATTGGTTTTAAGCTGTTTGAAATAGTCCCTTGTCTTGGCCTGTAAAGTCGTTCATTCTGCAGAATCTTTTTTTGTTTTGAGAAGGGTAAAAGAAGTAATAAAAAACAGAGGTCCTAAAGTTGATTATAGACTTGCAACTTTAATATCCTTGGCTTAATTAGAACAAAACTGTAAAAACCTAAAGTCTCTGAGTTTGAGAACTCAAAATGTTCCAAAACAACCTAGGATCTGTAAATTTCAGGAACTCTTCTTCTACCTAAGCATTTTTATTAAGATCAGTGTAAAACTAAGGTACAAGTAAATAAGGTTAATGTTCACTACTGGCTCTATTTTCATGTTGCATTGGTTTCTATCATATTGTAAACTGTCCAGATTGCAGATATTTTTGGGCTGTGGGAGAGCATCTAATTTACCATTGTTTCTTGAAAGGCTTTGTAGTAGCTGTCTAGAGGATAGCCTTGAATCTCTGTTGGAGGAGACAGTGTACTGGATAGATGGATTGTGTGTCAGTAGTAGTATGGGAAATTTTGTATTCCTTTTCTGATTTCCTATAAATCAAGATATTCTGTTGACACTGCATATATGTATGACTTATTATACTCTATAGTCTTAACTTCCATGCTAATACTGAAGGATTTCTTATTGTAGACTATCCAAGATGTGAACAGTTATCATGTGCAAATGGAGCATGTTTTAATGCAAGCCAGCGATGTGATGGAAAAGTTGATTGCAGAGATTCTTCTGATGAAGCTAACTGCAGTAAGTAGCACATGCAGAATGATCCCAAACAAGACCCGCTTTTGAAGTTGAAGATTGTAGTTTTCTGACATGTTTTCTGTATGTCTTTCTGTTCTAAAATCTCTTTCAGCCCATGGATGTACCAGTACACAGTTTCAGTGTGCTAATGGAGAATGCATCCCACGAGCCTTTATCTGTGACCATGATGATGACTGTGGAGATAGGAGTGATGAAAACTCCTGCAGTATGATGGGTTTTTTGGTTTTCCCCTCACACTTCCTTTAACTGTTTTACTAAGGTTTGAGCAGATAAATGGAAGCAATTGCTTCATTATACAGCCACCAAAAGCCAGCCACTGTTCTACAAAGACTTTTTTGTATGGAAAGATGAAAACTGCAGTGGTACATTGATAGAATTTTTTCAGGTTTTCTTTGCTGCCTGAGCGTGTGGTTAGTGTTTGAGTTTGCTGGATTCAGTGACGGTTTGCTTCTTAACAACTTTTTCACATTGACATTTTCTTAATTTCAGCATGACCCAGAGGTAATTCCTTTGCTCTGAAGTCTCGGTTAGATACAACATGCTGTTGTTTCTTGTCCAAATTTGTTTCGGTCTCCTTTGCAACTTTATTTTCTGATAGAAGGAGTCGATGCTCTAGAGTTATACTCAGTGACTAAAATGTACAACTCTACAGACAGATAACTGTACAGATAGTTGTCCTTCAGATGTTCAAATAAGGTCTTTAATTGACTGTTCTGTTTCTGGAAATTTCTTGCCAATTCTTTTTTTCACAATCAAGGTATCCCAAAGTATTGCACCTCCAGCCAGAATCATGGCTGTACAGTTATCACTTGTGTAAGGTCTATACTAAAAAAGGTCCCCCACTGATTGCAGGATCTCAGTTCTGCATTCTCCTTTGCAGCAAGGCCACTTGTTGCCATTTAGTTGTTCTGTCCTACCAAGGACCTCACGTGACTAAGATTTCACACCCTCCTTCCCCACCAAATACTTCTCTTTTGTGTCTTAGCAATGCCCATCCTCTGAAGGATCCACAGATGTTTCCGAACTCTTAGCAAGGAATGCTTCCCAGCCCTGGAGGACTTTGACATAAATGTTCATTTTATTTTATTTTTTTAACTCTTTCTCTGAATACAAGGCATACAAATATTTTACCTCTTGATGTCATGAGTATCATCTTGTTACGTCCGCCTTGAGGAATCTTGTGTGGTGCTCTGCACCTACTTGCACAATTAATTGAGAAATTTAGCCTTCCCTTTCATTTCTGTAAAGAATCAGAGTATTCTAAAATAAATCTCATACCTAAATGCAGTGCTTAGATGTAAGCTGTGGAACTGGGTCAGTTTTTCAGGAGAGATTGTAAATGTTTATTTGTCTATGAGACAATATTATTATTTCTGACTTTTTAGTCACTTATAGTAGTTTGACTTTCTCATGTTTCTTTCCTTAGCTTACTCAACTTGCAGAGGCAACTTCTTCACTTGCCCAAGTGGCCGTTGCATTCATCAGAGCTGGATATGTGATGGAGATGATGATTGTGAAGATAATGAAGATGAGAGAGGATGTGGTATATACTAATGTTAACTTCTTTTAATGAATCCACTTTAATTCTGTGAAAAGTTTAGAATTCCATCTTCACATGTTTTTTCTTTTTTTTTAAATTATGTAATATTTTTATTGTTGTGTATATTAGACTTATTGCTGTGATACAGAGTATGATGAAGCCCAAGTTTGACGTATAGCATCATCTTAACTTACTTTTACTACATCTCTTATGTATTTTGGTTTTTTCCTGTGCAGATTTTTCAGGTCACCTATTGAGAGACATGAGACTTCTAAATCCGAACCAAATCCTAAACCAAAATCAATTGATTGATAATGAAAATAGCTCAGTTCTAAGATTTTTCATGTGAGAAGCAGGCATTTTAAGGAGTGAAAGTGGGTTTTTTTCTCTTTCATTTCATTCGATGATGAGCATTATTTTCTTTATCCAGACAACCTTTGTGTGTTTTGAAATCACAAAAATATCATTCCATTTCTGTTACACCAGTTAGTCTGAAGCTGAATGATTTTAGTGTTTCTAACAACACAGAAAACTAAAAGAATTCATGTGTCTGCACGAGTATTGTTTGCATTGATGGTAAAAGAAAGCATGACAAGGAGGTATAGATGATATAGTCTTTCCCAGCTGTACACGAGAACCAAAAACTGAATAACTGTTAGGGAAGAAATTCTATGTATTGTTTGAAACATACTCCTCAATTATTCTTATTTTTCTTTTTCTTAGAAAGTGGTCGTGATGAATGCTACCCGGGAGAGTGGGCCTGCCCTGGGTCAGGGCACTGCATTCCAATTGGGAAGGTGTGTGATGGGGCTGCAGACTGCCCCGCAGGAGAAGATGAAACCAACATCACTGCAGGCAGACATTGCAGTATGTATTAGAGTCAAAAGCCTACACAGAACAGCAGAAACATAAGCATTAGTGTCTTTTTTACATTCACCTTTTAACTCCTAAACAGCCCCAAAGTTTTGGAAGCTCGCTCTTTTTGCTGGCACTGTTGTGACTGGATAGTCTGAAAGAGGCATAAGTGCAGTGAACAGACCATTCTTTTTGTAAATCTGTACATGAAGTTTCACAAATAAGGATTTTAACTCATTTTCGATATCCTAAAATGTATTCAGGAGGACAGGGAAAGATGTGCTATTTGCTTTTTTTATTTAAAGATGTGGTTTTCCCTTTTTATAAGTAAGGAGGAGTGTTGTGTACTGGTTGGAACACAGAACTGACTTAGTGTATCCTGTGCCTTGGCTAAGTCACTTAGAGTTTTCAAAAATATCTTTTCACCTGGAATGTCTGGCTCTCCAGTAAGTGGTATACTGGGTTTTCTCTGTAGGCAATGAGAATGCATAGTTCCTGTTATTTTCACTGAGAATCAGGACCAGGGTATTTTACATCATTAATTTCTAGGAAGAGGAAGATCCTTATTAATAAAGTCATGGCTTTGAAGTAGGAAGGCAGAAAAAATAATGGGAAATTAAACATTACCATAAAAAAAGTGTCTCTTACTTTGCTGAGTGGTTTAGCAGTAACATCAGATGTGGGCTGCAAAGCAAGGCTTTTAACATCAGAAATTGGAGAAAGGGAAGGTGAAAAGGAATGAGGTGTAACTCAGCAAGTGCTTAACAATCATAACTTGATCACCTGTCACTGAATTGTTATTAAGTAGTACTACAAGGAAAGGGAGAAAGAGGTGCAGGAAAAAAAAAAGAGAAGAAAAGGATGAAGGAGAGTTTCTGCATGAACATGATCTGACTGATATGTTCTAATATATTGGAGTAATGTACATATTTTTCTTAATACAATGTAGTGGGTTTTTTCTGCATAAAAGTAAATGATGAGGTTACGTGCCAACACATGGAGCAGGAGGATGTGTTGTTCACAGGTGGGTCTTGTGGAACCAGGGGAAGGTGTGGTGCATTGTAGATGGCTTCCTCTGTGGAGCTTTTTACACGGCTTTTACCGCTAGTGGTTCATTTAAGATTGATGCTTATCTTTTAACTCCATTCTGAAAACCTATTATAAACAGTAGCCTATCTTCTGCCTTCTATTTCCGTGCCTGCATATATGTAAGCATATGTGATTTTGTGGAACTTTAGACATAATTTCATGTGTAGATTTATTTTAAGAAGCTGTTCCTAAAATTGTAGACTCAGAATAGAGAGGATGATACCTTTGTTGGTAAGGCAAAAAGCCATTTTACTTGTAGTATATGTAATTGTATTTTGGAACTATTTTATTTCCTTTTTAGACATATCACGATGCACTGCTCTGAGTTGCCAGTATCGCTGCCATTCTTCTCCATCAGGAGGGATGTGTTACTGCCCTGCAGGATATACAATAAGTAGCAATGACAGTCGTACTTGTATTGGTAAGTAAAGTACAGTGATTGCAGATATCTGCTACCTTCTGACAGCTCATTGGGAAAGTCTGGATTCGTGGAAGATGATTAAGTTCCAAATGGGTGGATGTACTGGCAAATACAAAATCTCAGGAGTAAAGGTTATATTTAAAAAAGGATTTACTCTTGGTTGTGTTTAAAAAAGGATTTGCTCTTGGCTGTTTTATTATCAATTTTTTTACAGATCATTTAGTGGTTAGATGGGAGGAGTTTGTTTGTGCTCCAGGGGTGTGTGGTAGGTGCCTGGAAGACAGTTAATGATATATTGAAATGTTTCATACTTTTTGGAAAGTGGCTGTATATGAAGACAGTAGCATGCTGTACTTTAAAATGAGAAGGGTGCTTTTTGTTTGCACCATGGAATGGCCGTGTCTCCTATGACATTTCAGGATATACATTATTTGCATGAAAATGAAGACTATTTGTAAGAATGTAAATGTAAGCAAGGACTTTTGGTGTTGCATTTCCATTCTGTAGCTGCTGGAACTTGGTACTGCAAACTCTTTATACTACACATGATTTATCTTGACAACTGGAAGTAATTTAAGAATTGTAAAGTTTAGCACTGCCTAATAAAATAAACTAGATAAATATCTGCTTTGGATTCTAAACCCAAGATACAGTGTTTGTGCTATTAAAAGTATTCCAGGTGCTGAGTCTCTAATGAGATTTCTGTGTTTTTGAGAATACTGGGTGGCCTAGGGCTGCATGAGCTGCAGCGACAGCATGAGTGCTACTGGTAGAGAGGAATATCAATGCATTGACTCTAGACACAAATGTACTTATGTTCTTTCACTCTTAGTTGGGAAATATGTGAAGGACACATGCTCAAACCTGGAGCTGTCTCAGTGACTCTTCTGTTGTTCTTTGACTGCCCTGTAAACCCAGTTATCTGATTCTGGCTTGTACATCTGGGTCGATGTATTTTGGTTTGCTGAGATCTAGGCATATACTTGCAGTGGGAGCAAGACTGCTCGTGGGGGAATGGCTTACAGTCAGTAGTGTATAATTTCAGATCTTAGTTTAAATCAATGTTATTGCTTTAAGGCCAGAAGAATAAAACTGTAGGTTAGCAAAATGTGTTACTTTTTGAAACCATAATCTTTTCAATCTGTTTTCTCTTTATTTGCTTCTGACTCGCTATATACTGAAGGTTTTTAACACATATGGGAGCTGGAAGGCTACTAAGAACTTTTTTTTCGGTAGCAAAATCTGCTATCTGGGAAATATTTAATTTTCACTTATGTGTTAATAAATGTTTAAAACCAGAAGTTCCAGCAGGAAAAATATTTGAGATCTCATTTCCTCCTTTTTTTGACTTAGCAGTAGAAATACCAGTTTCCAGCAATATAATGTCCTGTTTCTACTCAGATTTTCAAGTAAAAGAAGTCAGACTTTTAATGCTGAAATCCTGTAGTGTAAGAAATTTCCTGGGCTTTAAATAACCACAGTTAGGGAGAAACGCCATTTTTGGATACGATTTTTTTGAAAATCAGAATTTTAAAAATCCTTGTTTTTAAAAGATGACTAGTTAAATATCAGTTGTTTTGTTATCCAGAAATAGAAAATATAAACGTGTGTGGGAAGACATACTAAACCTCTTCTCCGTGCCACAGTTTTGCAAACAGATGCGAAGCAAGCAGAGACGAATTTGCGTGTTTCCAAATATAGACATCCCTTTTATACAAAGCATTGTTTATAAATGTGCCTTATCTGCTTGACAGATTTTGATGACTGCAAAATGTGGGGTGTCTGTGACCAGCTGTGTGAAGATCGTGTAGGACATCACCAGTGCCACTGTGTGGAAGGCTATTTCCTAGAGCATCACCGGCATTGTCGAGCCAACACTTCGGGTTAGTGCACAGCCACACGAGTCTCTTACTGTTGTAGGACTAATAGATAAAGCTGGGTAAAATGGGGCCGTTTGCATGGCTATGCTGTATAGCTGTGTCTAATTTTAACTTAACTCTGGCCTTAAAGTCAGAATGGCATTCAGAACATCAGCAAATACCAAGAGACTCCGCATCTGCTGGCACCTGTAGGCTGGTGGAGCTGACTGCCTCATCAGGGCTGCTTCTCCTCAAAACAATGTCTTCAGGGGTCCAGCACTCCTTTAGCATTCTTGACTTCTACAGAGTTGGGATGTCATTGCCAGAGCCCCCCTTAACAGACAAAATCTTGCACCTTTGGGAGGCAGTTCCTTGATTTGCTCTCTGTGTAACAGTGGGACCAAGAAATCAGGAAACCTCGCTTTTTCTAGAAGGACTGTGCCATACAAAAAGGTGGTTTTGCTGAATGAGGAGCTCAAACACTTGCCGGTGAGAGAAACGGTGCTCCTGGCTTCTAGTGTCCCAGAGTCTGAACTCTGCAAGAGTGCTTGCCTCACACAGACTGTGGTTCCCTGTCAACAGCAGGCAGCTGCTCCTGCTTGTTCACCTCCTGCTCTGCTCTCAAAGCCTTTCTTTGTGGAGATGGAATAGCCTCACAAGCTTTTGCGTGAGGCAGGTGTTCTTGCCTGCAGGAACTTGGTGGGAACGAGAGTCCCTGCGTGGCATAGCTGATGAGCAGTCTTGCTTCTTAGAAAAGCATGAACTGCCCAGTTCCTTCCCCCTTCCTTCTTAATTCAGCCACATCTGCAGAGCAGTTGTCATCTTGCAATTTTCTAAATATGTCCTCAAAAATTAGGGAATTTTTTTAGCTAACGAAATATGCTTGACAAGCATGTGCCAGCACTGGGAAAAGTTGTTCTGTTTCCAGAAAAATTCTGTATCTTTCACAAGAAGCTTTCCATTCAAATTAGTGTGACCTTTGAGCGACTGAGTTTTTTTGTAAAAACGTGGCCTGCCTGCTAGAATCAAGGAATATCTGAATCTCATGGGGCAGAAAATTCTTAGGAAAGTTTATACTTTGATTAAGGGAGCTAAAGCAAGGAAATAGAAGAGTAGAAATAGTCTTTTGGAGTTCAGACGCACAGGGGTTTTGTAAAAGTTTGACCTTGTCGGGCTTTAAATACATATTCCTGACTAGTTTGCTCCAAGTCTAGAAACCAAAGGCATATCAAAGGAAGGTAAGTACTGACATAGAAACGTGTATACAGATTGTAGTCGGACCATCTATTTAAACGTTCGTGTCCAGTGTGTCTGAACCGGTATGTACGTATTTCAGTGCCCCTTTGCAAAATAGCTTGCCTGCAGAGTAGTCATGTGTTTGTCGCCCCTGCTTTCAGCTGGTGTGGCATCAATTATTTTTTCCAATGGCCGTGATTTACTGATTGGAGATCTTCATGGAAGAAGTTTTCGTACTTTGGTGCAGTCGCGGAATCGTGGAGTTGCGGTTGGAGTGGACTTTCACTTTTATCTGCGCAGAATCTTCTGGACCGATACAGTACAAGATAAGGTGGGTAGAAATTTCAAGAAGAATGATTTTTTGTGCATGTGGAAGTAGAGAACTGCAAGAGTCAGAATGTGTTGATAGGCCTTCATTTTTGAGAGCAGAAGCTGGCTGTATTTTTGTTTTCTGACAAAAAAGCTCCTTGAAATGTTTTATGTCAATGACTGCATTTTTCAAGCTATACTATTACATGTGACATATTAAACAAAGAATCCTATTATATGGGACTGTCTTGAGCAACTTTAATTTTGCTTGAGATGGAGTCCAAAAAACTAATTAAGAGAAATAGTAGACATTCTTTCAAAACTGAACAAATTTTTCTTGGTAATTTTTTGAAACATGATAATTTAAAATGTAAAAGCTGTGTGCTTTCCAAGATGATAAAAATCAGATTTCTTCATATACTTCAAATGGCACTGTAATTGAGCTTGGATAACAAATATTGACAGTATTTTGTGTAATGAGCCAATATTTTGTTGCTTTTTTTCTTTTTTTAATGAGAGGAAATATTTTAGCTTCAAGATACAGTTACTCAGGGCAATTAAAAAAAACACCAAGCAGTCTTGAGACCCTTGTGGGAGCTGGATGTCTCCCTTGTTCTTTTTCTCTGTGCATGACTTACTGAAACGAAAAGAGTCCTAGGTCAAATGCTGAGACTTCACAATCCTCATCCCCACGTCGATTGTCATGCAGAGCGAAGGGGAATCCATGGCCTGCCTCCTGCTGACACCATTTATGGAGCCATTTGGTGGCACTGTCGTTATTCTGAACCTACACATAAGCTGTAAACTGCGGTTTCTGCTGTAGCACCACGTTGGTTCTGTTGGAAGTAGGACAGGATTTGCATGCGCAATTTCTGACTCCTGGCATTTTTATTTTCACTGCAGTGGGTTCCCATTACTGCCATTGCATTGACAATGGCTGAATTAAGTCAGGGTCTCTGAACTTTCATGAGACAGGAGATTTATGCTATCTCTATAAAAGGTATAAACAGAAGATAATACTTTTTTTTTTTTCACTGCATACCCCAGATGGCCAGGACTACCCCAATATAGTTAAATCCTAATTAATGAATTAGGATTAATTAATCTAATTAAGTCCCAGATGAAAACAATGACATTAAGCATTTTCTTATATGATGCATATTTCCACCTGATATCTTAAAATAAAAGTATTGTTAGGGGATTTGATTGTCTTTGTTCGTTTTAAGATTAAGATATAAACTAAGGCAGAAAACTGTGAGTTGTGTTCTTTGTCATCTTTATCTCATTTAGTGTACTGCCTGATAACCTAATGCCCATAAGCTCTTCCGTCAACAAGGTTTCCAAAGAACAGAATAGACAATTAAACTGTTCGCTTGGTTATTGTTACCTGGACCTGAAAAATATTTAAAATTATACTATTTCAGCTTTTATTTTTCTTGCATGTATTTACTTGTGGTAATCTGTATTTTCATTTAAGTACATTCCAAATCTCATACTGGTGCTTCAAAAAAGGAGTAATTATTCCTAGCTTTTCATATTACCCAGTATTATAATCACATGATTACCGTATATAAAAATTATCTTATTTTGACTCCTTGCTTCACGTACCTCTGAGCTTCCTTGTAAGATAACACTATTTCTTCTTGAGCATGACGCTGTTAAAATTAAATAAGCCTTAAATAAAGGAGATCTCCTTAAATAAAGGAGCCTTCTCCTTTCTGTCTGGGGAGAGAGCTTTCCCTTTCTTTCTTCACTGTGCAATTTCCCCTTAGTGGTTGGTGCACTAAGAGCTCCCCCTCTCGTTTCTGGTCACTGGTGAGAGGTTTGCTGAAATATGTTCATTTGTTTTCAAATAATGAAAATACTGGGTTTTGCTAGATTCCAAGAAAGCAAGATGCACTTTCCTCACCTGTTTTTTTAAATCCAGTACTATGTCATGTTTGGTAAAGCACAGGGCTATTCTAGTATTTTACATTTTTTCAGAAATGCTAGCTGAAGGCAAGCTTTCTCTATTTTTTGCGTTGTTTACCAGATTTTTGCGAAAATCCCTAAGGTAATGAAAAGCTTAGTGGGTAACTTGGTTGTATCTGTGTGGCCGGTTGTGGATCTGTACTCAATGTGATAATAAAGGACAAGTGCCGTGTGTTTTATGATTAGAAAAACGTGTGGATACTGACAATATTTTTATTGTTTTCAGGTTTTTTCTATTAATATTGATGGCTCTGATTTCCAAGAAGTTTTAAATGTTTCAGTTGACACACCTGAAAATCTAGCAGTGGATTGGGTTAACAATAAGCTATACGTGGTTGAGACCAGTGTGAACAGAATCGATATGGTAAACTTGGATGGAACAAACCGTGTAACTCTTATTGCTGAAAACCTTGGAAATCCTAGAGGAATAGCACTTGATCCAACTGTTGGGTAAGTGATAAGTGTCAGGTAATGGTAAAAGATGGCAGAAGTTCCTTTATTCCTGTGCTAAAGAGGGAGAACTAAGAAATAGCCGGGGTGGTCATTTTAGAATCGGATATAAAATGTTTTAAACATTCACAATCTTCGCCTTAAATTGTCATGGGAGGGCTGTGCACTGCTTTTATTCCCAATGTGCAGAATGTATTTTTCGGCTAGAGTTACACATGCGTGTAAAACCGAGGAAAATGTGAGATGGCCGTGCAGGAGAGTGGAAGTTATCCTGAAAGATTTCTGTTATGTAATACCACCCACAGACCTCCTACTATCTGGGATTAAGCAGTGAAGTGAAGCCAGGGAAGCCAGTGTCTCCTGACCCAGCAGGCTTCAAAAATGTACTTGAGCCATGAAAGCTTGGCTCCTCAGAGAATGGGAAGAGTAATTTCAGGCAACTTGTAGCGATGGATGCCGCTTTCATGATGCACCTATTTGCCGCTCTTTCTTTCCAGCAACATGCTTAAGTCTGTATTTTATCAATGAAGCTCAGTATTTTGGAGGTCTTTTGGGTGAAAGCATGTGTTTCTTTCTAGATTCATTCTGTAAAGGAAAACGCAAATTACTTCTTGGGTGGGAGGTATAAAGTGTGTTTTCATAGTATGCCAGCTGAGAATCAAGCTCTGTCCTGGAAGGTTGCTTGTTTTAATTTCCATGTAAAATGCCCTTTTTTTTGTGAAATCTTAAGGAAACATGGGACTTTTTCGTTGTTGTGTTTTTTGTTTTTTTTTTCCTTTATAGTTATTTGTTTTTCTCAGACTGGGATAGTCTGTCTGGTGATCCTAAAGTGGAAAGGGCCTTCATGGATGGCACAAACCGTCAGGATTTGATAAAAACCAAATTAGGGTGGCCTGCTGGAATAACTCTGGATATTGTATCAAAAAGACTTTACTGGGTTGACAGCCGGTTTGATTACATTGAGACTGTAACTTATGATGGACTTCAAAGGTAGGAGAAATATTATTCCTTGGAGGTTGCAGATACACCGATTATTCTGTATCTAGTTCAAAGAAAGATTTGCCTAACAAAATGAGATACACAAAGGATGAAAATTACAACAAAATCAACATGATGCACCTTGGTATCCATGCTGTCATGCTACTTTTAGACAATCCCTAATTCCTCTGTCATTGATTGTCCATTTTCTACCTTGAATACCTATTGCACTTCTTTAATGTACTTTTTTATAGTTCACCACTAGAGTACTCATTTTTATAGCATTTGCTTTTTAATTATTTTTTTAATTTTATACATTGTCCTACATCATTATTTCTTTGCATTACTTTCGTGAATGAATTTATGTGAACTATTCCACTCCAAAGCATAACTTTATGTAGTGGCTTTTTAGTGCTCTTCTTATATTTTACAAATCTTTGCTGTCAGAAATTAAGTCATCACTGACCCTGTTGTGATGCTAGGAAACTGTATCACAGCATGCAAGAAAGGAGTCCTTGAGGTTTTGTTGGGCTGTGTCTTTTAGTTTAGCGTTCAGAAGCCTGCTTAACTTTCCTTCTGTGATTAGTCTCTTACTCAAGCACAAGAATTCCAGCATACTTCCTACATATTGGCTTGAAAACTGATCCTCTGCTCATTTGACAGTTTTATTGCTCAACGTATTATAAAATAAACTATAATCCTGGTATCTTTGCTCCTTTATCAGGATTTAGTGAAATCTCTGCGTTTTGGAGATAAAAACTTAGCACTCACAGCAACACCAAAAAATCTTCTAGATGTTGTGCAAGGGGGCAGGAGGATGGCAGAGGACTGCTTACTGGCCGCGTCTGTCATGGCTCGCGTGCCTACAGCGTGGACATAAATCACCTGGGGAACTGTCAGAGTAAAGCTTGGATTTGTTCTGATTTCATAGGCCTTCCTTCATGACTCCATGAAAATAATATTGTAGTGCTATTGCTATGTGTTGTGTGAGGACTTAAGTGTCTCTGTCTCCTAATATTTGTCCACAAAAATATTGTCACATAATCTTGCATAGAATAGATATAATTTATCAGCATTTGGTTTTGCATGGGTGTCTAGTTCAAGCCAAAGAAAGTTGGTTTGGGTTTTTTATTGTTTGCTTTCTTTCTGCAGCATGCCTAAGATTTTTTATTTTTGGCCAGTGGCTGTTGCAGCCATACGTTTTTCACATTCAAGGTTCTCAATTATTTCAAATTGCTATGGATGCCTTTAACTTGCTTTGACCTCTTTTTCTAATTTTCTCTCAGTAACTATGAATCTTTTCCTACAGTTTCGAGTTGTTGTCTTTACTTACAGTGTTTTGTTGGATATCAGTAACATTTTTGATTATTCTCTTTTCACTGCTGTATTTTTATATATACATACCCTGTATCTTTAGCTTCATCTCTTCAATTCTTTTGGTCTTTTTCAGTTGTACTCTGGCAGCTTCTATATAGAAGCAAGACCCAGTGAATGAATTAATAATCCTGTATGATTTCCTCTATTAGGAAAGTTATTTTCTAGATAATACTCTGTAAATAATTTGAAAACCATCTTTATAACAGGAGAACAATAGCTCATGGAGGCTCACTGATTCCTCATCCATATGGAATCACTTTATTTGAACACAATGTTTATTTCACCGATTGGACCAAAATGGCAGTGGTGAGAGCTAACAAGTTTTCAGAATCTAACCCACAAGTGATCTACCAGTCTTCCCTGAGACCTTATGGAGTGGCAGTTTACCATGCTGCCAGGCAGCCATACGGTAAGACAGTAAGTAGATTATTAAGGGAGGTTTAGCAACTAACTTACCAGAAATAGGTAAAAGTTGTAAGAGACTGCTATTTTGCTGTAAAGGACTAATAATTGCAATACATATTTTGTGTTGTAAAACTGAACTGATTTTCATCACACAGTGGTTTCAACCAGCTTCAGTAGCTAATGAATTGTTGAATGCAACATTTTCAGAGGGGGATGGCTTATTGAATATATTGACATTTAGAAGAGTCAAACTTGTACTCATGAGCAACATTGGTGTTTGGGACTTTTTTCCTCAACACCACAATGAGGGTGCAGTTGGAAAAGGCTGCCAGTGTGAACGAATTCCATGAGATATAATTCGGAAATAGATCTATGTGAAGAAAACTATAGCCCAGGTTGTGTGCTGAATATCTCTCTACAGAGCTGAATACCTTGAATGCTGGTTAGCTCTGATGAGATTTTGGTGCATTCTAGGGTAGAACTGGTGGTGTATGATTTCCATGGGATACAATTTCACACAGAGTCCACATGATTTGCTGGGGATGTTGAAAAAAAATAATGAAGCCATTAGACTAGTAGATTAAATTATGAAAAGATAATGAAGCCATTAGGTTAATAGATTAAATTATACTATCTTTATTATCTTCCAGTAAGAAATCCTTGTGGAAGTAATAATGGAGGATGTGAACAGATCTGTGTTCTCAGCCATAAAACAGATAATGATGGACTAGGTTATCGCTGTAGATGTGTACTCGGTTTTGATCTGCATGTAGATGGACGACATTGTGTTGGTAAGAAAATGCCTTATGATTGTGGGAAATAGCACTGTTTCATTAGCTCTAGACTTATGCCTAGAACATCTTTCTTTTCTTCAGTAGATTTGTGGGTTCCATATTCCAAGGACTTAATTTTCTTCTATGACAACTCATCTTGACAGCTTTGAATGTAATTATTTCTGCTGATGTTCATTTCAAGCCACAAAAACTTAAGCTCGCCACCTTTTATAAACGTTTTAAGAGAGTTAGATATGGAATATGTGTAGACAGCTCTATGGTTAATCTCCTAATTGTGAAATCAAGCATGGATGCTTGCTAATATGCAGATTTTGCATTATTTTGAACATATAAGCGTACTTTCCTGTGCAGATTAGGTTAGTCTTCTTCCATTGAATACATATGGCAAGAATAAGAGACTGAGCTTTGGAGCTGTGGGCTTCCATCAGCAATCTGCTGCTTCCTTTTTGAGTGCAGAATTGTCACTGATGGCAACTTTACCGTATTTATCTATTGGCAAATTAAGCAAAACATGTTGTCTATAGTTTTACTATCTGACCATGCATCTGTCTGGCTAGCTCAGGTACGGTCTGGTTATATGGCGGCTCCCCAAAGCCGCCATGGATGGTTGTAAAGAGGTGAACACAAAAGATTATTACTGCATCACAGAAGTTTATTTCTGGATCCATAGGTACAATGTTTTCTGTAAAGGTGTATTAGGACCATAGTAACAATGCAAGAGGAATACCTGACCACATCACCTGATATTCTGGGTTGGGTTTTGTTTTTCTGCAGTTTTTAGGTCTGTGTGTATGTAAATTCCTTTTTCTTTTCATTCTTATGTTTTCTCTTTTCAGGCTGTTAGTGTTGCCAAAGGAAAAATAAAGCTTTGCAGTTAATTAATGCTCAATTGTTGCACCTTGTGAATAAGTAAAGACTGTGTCTGATCTTTTCTTTTGCAGCTGTGC
>NW_009728918.1:2827-16880 GCF_000703405.1 Apaloderma vittatum | reverse complement strand
ATCCGTGCTGTTTTCGTCCCAGCTGGCAGTGCGGGGGATTCCATTCAATCTCTCCACCCAGGAAGATGTGATCATACCTGTAACAGGGAGCCCTTCATATTTTGTTGGAATTGACTTCTGTGCTCAGGATGACACAATTTTTTTTTCAGATACAAGTAAAGACATGATCTATAAACAGAAAACTGATGGTTCAGGTGAGAATCGTTTTAGGAATTGTAGACTAATAGTGGAAAGGAAATATTTTATATGTACTTTTAGAAAGAAGCACAAGAAGTCATAGTGTGAGATACACAGATAATTCTGTGTCACCCAAGTAGCCTGGAAAATGTTTGTCTAAAAGGCTTGTTCAATGCAGATTAAGCTTATTGAAGTTTCCTGTTCTTTGACAAATTTGCTGAATGTGTTTGGGAATGAACTGTTTGTAGCACTTCTCACAACTAGTATTTGTCATCACCAGTCTGTTTATGCAGACTAGATGTCTTTCAGTAGTATGAAACTGAATTTCTCTTTTTAATTTTCCCTATTTGGATAGCAGGATGTTTGTTATGATACTATAATATAGGAAGAAAAAATATAGTTGTGAGAATTTTGGAAGTCTGGTTTGTGGTAGTGTGAAGAATGTTTCTCTCCGACTTATAATGGTCAAATATGTCTCATGTCTGTGGATAGTCTTCTGAGCTTGCCTTGGGTCAGAGTAATGGTAGACTGCAGCTGATGTTACTATGGAAGGAGTAAGTAAGGTCTGGCTGTTGAGCAAGTCCTTACTGCACTGACCTTAGTGACCTTCATTCGTAAACTTAGTGGCTACTCTCTATTTCTCCTTTTTTGGGTTTGTGCTCCTCCTTTGTTTGGCACAACGGGCACTCCACCTCCCCTTGGTTATTGGTCTTAGTAGCAAGTAGGGCAGAGGCAGCATTTTTACCAAGGGAAGCCATTAGTTTTGTGAGCAGAATACTGCATTTGTGTTATTTCCTGTTCCTCAGCATTTACAATCATTATGTGTATAAATTCTAGGAAGAGAAATCCTGACGGCTAATAGAGTGGAAAGTGTTGAAGATTTGGCCTTTGACTGGATTTCAAAGAATCTATACTGGACAGATCCTCGATACAGGAGTATTAGTGTGATGAGGCTGGTAGATAAGTCTAGGAGAGCTATTGTGCAGAATTTAAATAATCCTCGATCAATAGTGGTTCATCCTGTTATTGGGTAAGTTTAGCTTTGATTCTCACTTGAAATTTACACAAACAAATTTATGGTTTAAGCAGAATCGGTGAGGTTAGGTTTAGCTCTGAGTCTGAATTTCTGTTTGGATTTGTATGCTTTTCAAAAATACCATCTCTTTTCATTCCTTTTTAATTTGTTTGTTTTGTTATGGCCTAGGATTCAGCACCCAGAGGACTAGGCAAGATCATACAGATTCCACATGAAGGAAGCACTCAGAAGAGTTCTCTTTAAAAACACTAGGGGTTTTTCTTGTAGTCCTCTGTGCTGATAAACAAGAAAAAGACCTTTGTTTCTTCATATCACCCAGAAAGTTATTTCTCATAGCTGAAAGTTTTCAAAATGATTTTTAATATGTTTTCAGCTCCCAGAATGCTAACCTTGGTTCCTTTATTTTTTTCTATCAGAAATTTTTTATTTGAAACCTATTAGGTACTACTGGCTGTATGTGATATGGAGCTTAAGGATGTGTTTATGTGTACCTAAAATAAAGCCCTGTGTTTCTCTGGTGGAAGTGCTTAACTTCAGATTCAATAGTCTGTTCTTTGGCCGTGACAAAACAGCATTTCAGTCACAGCATAGTTCATCATCCTACTGCAGTACTACTGAATTTAATTCTTGGACATTGAATTTTCATGTTTAGTAAGCAAATACGCTATTTCAGAAGTAATCTTGTAAGAATAGTGTTGAACTCAGATCCTTGGGTGTTTCAACTTCTTTTTGATTGCTGCTTCGTAAAGTTGTTTAACACTAGCTTAAACTCTTTGACTGTAGACAAAGTCAAAAGGATCAGGAGAAAATTCTTTGTAATATTCATGCTTACTTGTAAGTATTACCTGGAAGATGCATTTTTGCTTGTTTCTTTCTCCCTTTCAGTACTTTAAAGAAATCCTTAACAATCTTAACAAAGTTATGGGCATCTTAGGTATAAAGAGACAAACCACTTGCAAAGATTTTGTAACCTGTTGTACACAGAATAAATATTAATTGTTGGTACCACTACCAATCGAAGAGAGAGAAAAGGCCAATATAAAATTGTATTTTTTATAAGGTATCTGAAGATGCAGTGCATAGAAGAACGTTAATGCTGTTCAGACGTTTACTCTATTTAGTTACATTATACCACTGAGTTTATGGTCTTTTGACATGTGTCCCTTCAGGTATATATTCTGGACAGATTGGTTCCGTCCTGCAAAAATCATGAGGGCCTGGAGTGATGGATCCCATGCCTTGCCAATTGTGAATACAACGCTGGGCTGGCCTAATGGCCTAGCCATTGACTGGAGGTAATGGCAACACAGAAGACAGAGAAACTTTCTGAGCAAATGTGTTTCTTCCTTTAAACTGTTAGAGATTAAAAATAAAGGAGTTAGGTCAGTTGACACGAACCAACACTTCCGTAAAATGTAAAGTGTCAGATTTTCTCAGCATCTCTCCCTGCACACCTTAGTAGCCTCTTGCCAGGTTTAAGATTATGATTTGAGAAAACGTTAGTACATCCTAATGACATAATGTGATTTGAGGAGATATGACATTGTCATTATTTCTAGTTCCCTAAGGCTGTACTGGGTGGATGCCTTTTTTGATAAAATTGAGCACAGCACCTTTGATGGGCTGGACAGACGGACTCTTGAACGTATTACTCAGATGACTCACCCCTTTGGCCTTACTATTTTTGGAGGTAAGTCTAGCATTGCGAAATATTACCTATTATTAGACAGATTTTTTTTTTCCATATGGTGATCTGTGAGCATGTGAAAAAAACCAGCATGGCCTTTGTATTACTGCTTTTCCTATGAAAAGCGTTGTTGTAAGTTTCTATTACAATATACATATATTTAGTATGTTTTGATTGTGTTTATATAAATATATGTGTATGTATGTTTTTATATATATTTTTGTTTAAGTAGTTTGAGGCAGATCAGGTAACTCCTCTAGTCCAGCAAGGCAGGTATGCTGTACTGATGATAGCTTCTAGGGTGGGCTACGCATGCTGGGCAGGTAAGGTCTAAATCACCTTCATCCCTGAAGATGATCAGCAATTTTAGAATTTTCTCAGTTATATGTAGAGTTTATTACTGGCTTTATGTTGTGTGTGAAGAAAGATGTCAGTATCTTACCCCTTTTGGTCTTGTGTAAAAATATCTTAAAAAATATTCTAAAATTTTCTGGGAAGTTGCCATAAAGAATGACTTTTAAAATTGCCTTGGAATTTGAAATGTCAGTTGAGTCTGTTTTATCTCAATTTCACTGAAAGCTGAGAGGACTTGTTTTTCTGAGGTATGTCTGCCTGTGACTGAAGGACTCACTTTGACTGCATTAGTGATAAAAGTTCTTTTGCTTTTTTCGTGGACGTTATGAAAAACCATCAAATTTACATGAGAAACCTTTCAGGTTTTTCTCATGATGCCTGTTCTTTTATGTCTTACTGCTCTGTAATTGTTGTATGTTAAATGTCTTTCAAAACAGGTTACGCCTATTTCACCGATTGGAGACTTGGTGCAATAGTTCGAGTGAGGAAGTCTGATGGAGGAGAAATGACTATTATCAGGAGAGGCATTAGTAACATTATGCATGTTAAAGCATACGATGCTCATTCTCAAATAGGTGAGCTCTTTTGTTCTACAGAGGAAAGACGTGAAATAGGGAATAAGAGACAAAATATGGGGACAGCAAGTTTCCACTCTCAGTTACTGAATTGTGACTGACATGACAGGGAGGCCCCACAGGCACTTGCACAGGCATGTTGTGTGTTTCACTTTTGTGATTGTATGCAATGTTCTGTGGCTTCTGTTACTTTTTTTTTAATAGCCTTATAAAATGAAATAGTGTTTCCATTGTATTTTGTGTAATGCTATCACCATTTACAACCTTGTATTTCTCTTTTTCTGGCAGAAGGTTAAACTGAACATTTGTAAGCATTCATTGATCAAACTGCTATTCTTAAAGTAATCCCTGTGCATAAGTCTCTAAATTTTAGTTGTTTTCACTGCTGATTTCCATGTAATTCTCTCATCTAAACCAAGGATTTCATGTTGTAGTTAATTTGGTAAAACACCCAATGCACATACTAAACATATGATCAAACTGTGTCCTCACAACCTATTTGGTGTCCAAAGGTGTGATCAAATCTCCCAGTCTTGCTCAGACAAAGGTCCCAATTTGTGATAATGTGTTTATTTCCAGACATTTGTTGAAAAATGGCAGAAAATTGGATAAAATTAAATAGTATGTTTTTGGCTTCTATAAACGTTTGTGTTTAGAGAACATGCAATGTGAGACTGCTTATGATTTAATCCTACTATTACTGTCAGTGAGCTTGACTCTGTTTTGCAGTATATGCAAAACCAGGATTCGCTACAGCGTCATTTTTTATAAAATATTCTTTCACAATTACTAGGCTCTTGTAATAGTTCCCAAGCTGTTACGAGTAGTGTATACTTTGATCTTCTCTATCACTTTTTAAGGCTCTAACTACTGTAATAGAGGAACAAATCCCAATGGAGACTGCAGCCATTTCTGCTTCCCAGTACCAAATTTTCAGAGAGTTTGTGGTTGTCCTTATGGCATGAAGCTGGCATCGAATCAGCTGACATGTGTTGAAGACCCATCCAATGAGCCACCCACTTTGCAGTGTGGCTCCTACTCATTTTCCTGTGGTAATGGAAGATGTGTGCCTCGATACTATCAGTGTGATGGCGTTGATGATTGCCATGATAACAGTGATGAACAAAATTGTGATTCTTTAAGTAAGTAATCCCTGTAATTTACAGGTACTATTTGTTGTTTGCAATTTCAGAAAGTTTCGCGGGTAAAGTATGACTTCATTGGAATAAAGCCTGATTTTTGTAGAGTTGCATCTGTGGATAAATCCTGAAATCTACCAGGGACATGAGTTGCTTTGGAAATTATTTGGATAACTTGTGGGAATATGGGATTCAACACTGGCCACCTACAGAATGCATGAAAATATTCATATCTCACTAGTTCTCAAAATTCAATTTACAGAGTAACAAGAATTTATCTTCTAAAGAATAAAGCTATCTTTATTCTTAGCTTTTTGTAAATATCATTTGCTTATTTTGATGCATAGGGAGAGACAAGCAATCTTAATAGAGATAAAGGCATTTTAAAAAAATAGCACCGTAAGAAGAATAACAAAACCACATGCATTATCTAACCTTCCTCTAAGATTAGAATATCTTTTGGGGAAAAGGAAAGTATAAAGCAAATGGCTATTTGAAGAAGTTGTTTTACTAGTTCTTTAGATTGTTTTGAAGTGATTGAAAAATTAGGATTTTTTTTATTATTCTTGCAGTTCAAAAAACCTTGTAAGTATTCTGTTCAGATCTGCAGCATGTTAGCATGTTCCCTCTACCGAATACGCTGTCAGGGAAGGCAAGTTTTGGAGATCTTCGTAACAGTGTTCTATTTTTTAATTTATTTTTTATTTTATTTAGACAATACCTGTGCTTCATCAGCTTTTACCTGTGCCAGCGGACAATGTATTCCAGGCCGATGGCGCTGTGATAAACATAATGACTGTTTTGATGGTAGTGATGAAATGCATTGTCCTACACAAGGACCCGCTTCATGCCCTGTAACCCTGTTCACCTGTGAGAATAGAAGATGTATTCCTAGGACCTGGCTATGTGATACTGATAACGACTGTGGTGATGGATCAGATGAAAAAAACTGCAGTGAGTATCACAACTGCCTGTTCTTTTTTAAACAGCTGTGTATGTCTACATAGATACGCCTGTTGGCATAAGGATGATAAATGAATTTAGGAAGAAAGACTAATTATCTAAGTTTGTGTAGTGGTTTGACCCTGGCTGGCAGCCAGCCCACCCAGCCACTCTATCACCCCATCGTCTCTGCTAGACAGGGGAGAAAATACAACAAAGGGCCCATGGTTTGAGATAAGGACAGGGAGATCCCCCACGTCTACCATCTCAGGCAAAACAGACTCGATTTTGGGAGAATCAGTTAAATTTATTAAGGAACAAATCAAAGAAGAGTAATGAGAAATAAAACAGATCTTTAAAAAAAATAACACCTTCCCCCTATCCCTCCCTTCTTCCCAGGCTTAACATCAATCTCAATTTATCCACCTCCTCCCCGCCAAGCAGGGGCACAGGGAATGGGGGTTGTGGTCAGTTCATCCAATGTGGTCTCCACCGCTCTTTCTTCCTCTGGGGGAGGACTCCTCACTCTTCCCCTTGGCTATTGTGAGGCCCCTCTCATGGGGCACAGTCTTCATACACTTTCTTCAGAGTGAGTCCTCTCACAAGAGACTCTTCTTAACAAACTGCCTCAACATGGGTCTCTCCACGGGCTACAGGCTCTGGCAGGAACCTGCTCCAGCACAGGCCTCCTGCAGGACTACAGCGCCCTTCAGGCATCCGCCCGGTCTGGTGTGGAGTCCTCCACAGGCCGCAGTGGACATCTACACCCCATCACCTCGATGGGCTGCAGGTGGACGTCTGCACCCCTGTCACCTCCATGGGCTGCAGGGGGACAGCCTGCCTCACCACGGTCTTCACCACAACCCAAGGGACTTTCTGCTCTGGCTCCTGGAGCACATCCTCTCCCCACCCCTTCTTCACTGACCCTGGTATCTTCACATATTCTCACTTCCCTGTCTCTCTGCTTGTTGTGTGGCACAGTTCTTTTCCCCCTGTTTCTTAAATATGTTTTCACAGAGGTGTTCCTATCCTGTCATCACTGATAAGCTCAGCCTTGGCCAGAGGTTTGGTCCGTATTTGGAGCTGGCTGGCTTTGGCCCCATCAGATTTAGGGGAAACTTCTAGCAGTTTCTTGCAGAAGCCACGCCTACAGCTGCCCTGCCACTAAAATCCGGCCAGGCAAACCGAATACAGTTTGACTAATATTTTGCAGTTCATTAGATGTGGAAAACTCATCTAATTTGAACAACCAAAGCCAAGTAGAATGCCGAAAAATAATAACAGAAAAAATAGAAGGGAACAGCTGCGATAGTTTCAATCATGGTGCTGCATAATGGCATCTACTGCAATTTACAGCAAGAAAGTAGCTAAAGCTTGGATGTTCTAAGCCCTTATTTCATGAGTGATCTCTGTAATGGCTGATGGTGTAGTCAGCTAATCTAGCATGGAAGTTTTTACCAGAAGAAAGAGAGTAGTTTTTCCATATACTTTCTTTAATGTGATTTACCACCGAGTGGAATCTTATGTTTGTTTTGCATGAGTCCAAGCCAACACATGAATAAACCAATACCTGATACTAATGTATTAGTGCTTGTAATTTGTATGATTACTAATTGCTGCATTACATGTTGCAAATTAGTGATATTGTCTTCCTACTCTCTTAGTATTATGCTGTTTTCAGAAGTGAGAATAGAAACACATCTGCTTTTTATTGTTGTTCTTAATAGCTTTCACAGGTACTTGTGAACCCAGGCAATTTCAGTGTCCTGACCATCGCTGTATCGACCCATTCTATGTCTGTGATGGAGACAAAGATTGTATAGATGGTGCTGATGAGCATGAGTGCAGTAAGTTTAACTTTGCTTCTTGAATGCTTCTTTATTGTTTCCTTATTCTTGCCCCTTGAGGGGTCTTTGATGACCTCATATTACCAGCTCCAAGATAGCAGAATGCATAATAAACGTATCCTATGTTACCCCTGTTTGTGATGCTTGTTTTAGCATTTTAGTAAGCCCTTTGATCTCTAGGCTGATTGCAGAGGGCTGAAGTCCGTTTCCTGTATTTTCTGAAGATTCCAAGGTCACGGCGTTTTCTGTGACCCAGGGAAATCATGGTCTTCCGTGGAATTTGGACTCCTGATACCGTATCTGACTTGGGCACCTGTAGAAAAATTGGATGCAGTCTAACTCTGTAAAATGAAACAATAAATAATGCCAATATTTTTTTATCTTGTAGTATATAACTGCAGTGCCACAGAGTTTAAATGTCTAAGTGGAGACCAGTGTATCAGCACTTATTACCAGTGTGATGGTGTTTTTGACTGTAATGATCATTCAGATGAGACTGATTGCCGTAAGTATTTTGATCATGACAGAAAAGCTTCAGTTATTAGGTGATGCTTCTGAACATTTCCTTTATCAGCTATATTAAATAATTGATGCTACTGTTTTTAAAACCTCACAATTGTTTATATTTGTCCATAAATCATTTCTCTGAGCAGAAATTTCAAACACAGTAGGTTCCAGCTCAAGAGCAGATTTTCCTGGCAAAGAGTACAGTTTGTATTCCTTTTAGCGCTAACATTTTTTACTTGGCACCTTAGTCTTAGGCTTTAAAAGGAAAATTAAGATGTATATTCATCTAGAAAACTGAAGCCCTTGTATTCATGGGAGTTAGTTTCAAACTTTTCCTTGAGTAATATTTTACATCTAAGTTAGTTAAAATGTTGCAGTGCGGGGCACTAAAAACTAGTTACAGCAAGACGTTTCATATTGCTTTGAATATGTGTATAGATACCAATATATATAGATACTGGTATGTGCTTGCTCACAATATAACAATAGTTGAATTGCCTTATCCACCATATTATAAAGTAGGACTTAAACTGGTCATTCTGAAATGCCCTGTGGATTGACTGATTCTGCAGTCTGATCTAAAGGCAACGCAGTTCTTGTAACTACTTATGCAAGAGGGGAACTGAACAGGGGGATAGTGCTTCTCTGTCTAAAACTGAAGCAACTTCCTACTGTTCAATGTCACTGTTTTAGCTACAAGACCACCAGGGATGTGCCACCAGAATGAATTCCAATGTCAATCAGATGGCAATTGTGTTCCTGCTAACTGGGAATGTGATGGTCACCCCGACTGTGCAGACGGCTCAGATGAACATCATAGATGTCCTGCTAGGACCTGTCCTCCGTCTCTCTTCCGCTGTGATAATGGCAACTGTGTCTATCGAGCGTGGATCTGTGACGGTGATAATGACTGCAGGGATATGAGCGATGAGAGGGATTGTCCTACTCAACCCTTCCGGTGCCCCAGCTGGCAGTGGCAATGTCCAGGGCACAGTATCTGTGTGAATCTGAGCAAAGTCTGTGATAATTTTGCCGACTGTCCTAATGGAGCTGATGAATCCCCACTGTGCAGTAAGTGTTACTGTTCAAGCATCTACTATAGTCTGCTGTGTGCTGTTTCTTCAGAAAGAAATGGAATACTCAGCATGCTGTATTTAGAGCAGCATTTCTAGCAGAATTTATAAGCATGCTGAAATTAGAGCTCAAATTACTAAGTGGACCTTGCTTGCAGTGAAAGGAGACTATGGTGATGACTGATGAATTCTTTTGCTATGTCTAGTCTTGTGCTCTGAATTCAGATGTGACTTCCACTGACTTCAGTATAGGTTTGTATATAGCAATATGGGAATGAGCTTTGTGTTCTTAAAGCATGATATCCTTTAAATTCAGATGAAATGTGATTCAGTCCTTAGTATTTTCTTTTAAACTTCTAACTTCGAAAATCATGAAAAAAATCTAAAAGCCAGAATTTGTATTTATGTTGATTATGAATTGATTTAAGCATAACCTTTTTCTTTCTTTCCTTCTCTTCTTCTCTTTAATCAATGCACATTCTCAGATGAACCCCAACCAGGTATGATTATAAATGATTTTAAATTATTAATTATTAATACAAATTTATGTTTGGAGTGGTACAATAAATTTTTGTGTATTTCTAGCTAGTTTTGAAAAATTTGTTATAAATGCTTAGATGGCCTTCTACCGAGCATTCATTTAATGAGATTCAGTAGTACATACTACATCGTTACCTGCCTTCACGTGCATTGTGTGTGTTGTGTTTTGCGTAAGGGCCTCAGTCCAGTCTCACATTGCATGCCAATTGTGCAGTCGTGTTTTAGCAGCAGTCTTAGCCTAGCAATGCAATTGCACAGTATTGTATTCAGCATAAGAAGCTATTTAAAAACTATTTGCTCATTTTCTTCCCCAACCCAATTTCAGATCAAGAGAGCTGCTCTGACAATAATGCAGGCTGCACTCATGAATGTATTCAAGGACCCTTTGGAGCTCAGTGTACTTGTCCTGTTGGATATCAGCTGGCAAATGACTCCAAAACCTGTGAAGATATTAATGAGTGTGACCCTCCAGGCTTTTGTAGTCAGCATTGTTACAACGAGAGGGGGTCTTTTAGGTGTTACTGTGATGAAGGATACATTCTAGAAACCAATGGGAAGACTTGCAAAGCAGCAGGTGAGGAACGTTGATGTCAACCTAAAGAATGACAAGGGTGTCTGGAAAGTAACATATTTAAATTAACACTGTAATTTTTAACCCTGAAATGGTTTGCTTATTGGTTTATTTTTATTTCTTTTCCTTTGGCAGAGTCTGGGAATCTTCTTTTGCTGGTGGCAAGTCGTAACCAAATTGTTGTGGACAACATCACCTCTCAGTCACACAGTATTTATTCTCTGATTCGGGATGGGAGGAATATTGTGGCTATTGATTTTGATTCAGTCACAAATCGGATCTTTTGGTCTGACACAACACAGGATAAAATTTGGAGTGCTTATCAAAATGGGACTGATCGAAAAATAGTAAGTGTTATGGAGTTATTTTTCTCTTTGTTGTGGAGAGAAAATGAAGACATTGTAATTCTAATTAACAAAGGGGAAGAGGAAAATCCCAACATAGTAAGGGGAGATATAACATTGATGAAGTGAAACAACTAAGCCAATGTTTCATACAGCTTTTTGAAAAAGAAAACTGAATGCTTTCAAGAAGCCCTTTTTAAACATCAGGCTCTAAGTTGATTTTTCTGTTAGTAGATGCTTAATGCTTCAGTAGACCCAGTGGACGTTGCACTCGTCTGGGTATATGCTTTGTCAGCGCTTTGAATATGTACATTGTGATTTATTCTGCATAAGAGACTTAGAAAATGTTGATGATTTGGTACCCCATTTTCCATATTTATAGAAATGGAAAGGGTAAAAATCTAATATCAACTAATTTGTTATCTCTCTCTCTCTTTTTCCCATCTTTTGTAACAAAAAATGTTATTAAACAGGTGTTTGACAGTGGTGTCACCGTGACTGAAAGTATAGCGGTAGATTGGGTAGGTCGCAATCTTTACTGGACAGACTTTGTTCTGGAAACAATTGAAGTCTCTAAAATGGATGGGAGCCACAGGACTGTGCTGATTAGTGAAAATATAACAAACCCAAGGGGACTAGTGTTAGATCCCAGAATTGAGTAAGATTTTTTTTTTATGTTTTGTTTTTGTAAAGATGCATATTCTATGATATAGCAAGATTCAAAATTGAGTTATTCCCAAATTGTATTTAATTGTAAATGATAAGTGGAAGAGAAAACATAAGACTTTTTTAAAAATAGTGTGTTTGCAGAGTTGATTTAATATTTGAAGTCATATCATAATTATTTGTAATCTCTTGCTCTTGTTTCACTGTAACAAGATACTTTTTTTTTTTCCTGTAAAATAGATTTTCCTACATTTGCTTCCTAGTTAAGAAATATTAATTCAGAATTCTCACGTATCATTAGTTGGTGGTATATCACAAACCTACATGTACCGTAATATGGTGTGCTACCTGGCAAGGAACAGGTCCCTTCATAGCCCCAAGTCTAAAATAGTTGTCTATATCATGTTAATGTTAACACAAAAGCAGCTTCCCATTTTAGACAGCAAGTGGCATGGAGTAAATGGAATGTTATAATTTGAACTGTTTATGTACAAACTTTTACTGTTTTTCAAACTTGTCAGTGCCTTAAACTCTGTTTGCTGCCAGATACATGGGGCTCTTTAGCTGTAGCACTATTAACGTTGTCAATGCATGCCTGTGAAACTCGTATCAAATTATTATTTAGTAACTGGAAAATCAGATTATAATTAACGTTGAAAAACAGTGATAACAATAGCTTCTGTGTACTGCTATTATTGGCAAATGAAAACAGCAGTAACAGTATTAAAAGAAAGTTTACAACCAAAATTATGGTAGTATCCTAAGTGTATTGCTGAAATAAGTAACTTCAGTATAATTGTGTAGGATTTTTCTTAATTTTAAGTTGTCTATGTTTTTTGGCTAATGAGTCAGCTGAGGATTTTTTAGCTTGGTAACCATAGGTTACTTTTTTCAGTGCTCATGTAATGTTCTGGACTGACTGGGGCCAAAACCCTCGAATTGAAAAAGCAAGCATGGATGGCAAAATGCGAACAGTGATTATCAGCAATAAAATCTACTGGCCCAATGGACTCTCCATTGATTACCCAAATAAACTTCTCTATTTTGCTGATGCTTATCTTGATTATATCGATTTTTGTGATTACAATGGAAACAACAGACGACAGGTGGTTGCAAGTGATCTGGTAAGACATTAATAAGACATGATTGTTTTCACGTCCTTGCCGGTAGTACTTAAAAAGCTTTTGTGCTCTCATAGACTTATATTTTTCTTCAGAACACTTGGGTGATGCAGATATGTAGTCTTTTAGCTGCTTGCTACAGCTGAAAAAAGCAGAGTTGCCTATCCTGTTCACAGTCTCTCAGGAGACCTTTGACAGAACCTGGAGCTGAGTGGTGACTTGGTGCTTTAGATCATTCTCATTTGTTCTTCCTGCATGCAAGAAGTCTAACCGTGACATTTAACACTGCTGCTCCTAGCTGGTGCATTTGCTCCAGGCAAACACAGCGCAAAAATACCAAGAACCTTCCGTGGTCACATTCTGTGAGTGATGATTGCTACTGTTCTTCACGCAAGTGAAGGATTTCGTGCTGCCAGGACTGGCTGCATGAGGGCACTTCATGAAGACCACCCCTCTTACAGGCTGTCTCCCAACATAGTGCTGCTGGCAGCTTGTGGCACTGTCCCTGTGCCTGCACAATAGGTCAGATGTTCAACTGGTACAAGTAAGCTGGTATAAATAACCACTTACATGTCTTCAGGAATTGAATGTTGGGGCTTTTTTTTTTGGCTAGAGGGACAGTTCTTGTGAAATATGAGCCAGTGCAGTCTTTCTTGCCTCACTCCTAGTTTTCTGAAATTTAGATAAGCCACCTTCTTCAACCCTCTGGTGCACTGTAGGGGAGCTTAGCAGAGATGCGAGGTGTTGACAGGTGCATAACTCTCATTAGACATTTCCTCTTGCACCCTTGAAAACCTGCAGTTGGGTCTTTATCTGTTGGTTCCCTGTGTGCTGCCCTACAGTTGAACTTCTTTGTTGATTCCTCATGCTGTATGTCTTACAGGGTCTATTTAGCATTTTGCATTTTTTTAAAAAAAATTGTATTTGCCCTATAATGAATGTCTTATATACAGACAATAGATTATATTTTGTGTTCTTTTGCTGGAAAATATCTTTTGAGACACAGCTGCTTTTTTTTTTTGTTATGTTGTGGTTTTTTTTTTTAGATTATGCTCAGCTCTGCTGTTACTTCATTGCAAGCTTTACATATACAAATCTCCAGAACTAAACTGGTAAATGTCCTTGCCTTTTAGATATTGCGGCATCCACATGCTCTGACTGTCTTTGAAGATTTTGTGTACTGGAGTGACCGCTATACTAATCGAGTAATTCGGGCCAATAAGTGGCATGGAGGAAACCAGACAGTTATGATTTATAACATTCACCAGCCTTTGGGGCTTGTGGCAGTCCATCCTGTAAAGCAACCTAATGGTAAGTTGAACAAAGCAACTTTGGTAGCAAGTTACAGAAATAAGCCAGGCAGTAATGTCATGCATAGGCGCTCCTGGAATCAGTCTTGTCAGCAAAGGGGCTGGGTTAAAATAGCAAATAATTCACACTGTTGACTTGCAAGTGAAGGTCGTTTCAGCCTGGT